>NC_133618.1:604519664-604522164 GCF_048593235.1 Sminthopsis crassicaudata
TTCACGCTCATTTCCCAGAGTTCTTTCCTTGGGTATAGCTGGTTCTATTCATTATTGAACAAATGGAACTGATTTGGTTCATCTCATTGTTGAAGAGAGCCATGACCATCAGAATTGATCATCACATAGTATTGTTGTTGAAATATATAATGATCTCCTGGTCCTGCTCATTAAATGAGTATATTTTTAAAGACTATAACTCCCTCAATCATTTTTCAGTGTTTAATAAAATTGGAAACAAAGAAGTTTCTCATCAAACAATGAATTGAATGGAATATTATTATGTTGGAAGGAAGAATGAATTTGAAAAATACCAAAAAGCATAGGAAGATGTATATGAATTGATGCAGGCTGAAGTGTACAGAATGAGGAAAAGAATATACACAATGATTGTAACAATGTAAAGGGAAAGAAAAACAAACAAAAAAAAACCAATAATCAAAACAATGTGATATGTGATGGCCTGGCTCTTTTCATCACTGAGATGATTCAGGCCAAGTCCAATAAACTTGTGATGGAGAGAGCCATTTACATCCAGAGAGAGGACTATGGGGACTGAATATGGATCACAACATAGTATCTGTTGTTGTTGTTGTTGTTTGCTTGCTTGTGTTTTCTTTCTCATTTTTTTGCTTTTTGATCAGATTTTAGAAAGTCCTGGAAAGATTTCCAGGAACTGATGCTGAACAAAACAAGCAGAACCAAGAATACATTGTACACAATAACAGCGAGATTGTGAGATGATCAAACATGAAAGACTTGGTTCTTCTCGGTGCTTCAGTGATCCAAGGCAATTCCAATAAACTTTAGATAGAAAACACCATTTGCATCCAGAAAAAGAACTATGAAGATTGAATGTTAATCAACTATATGTTCACTTCTTTTTTCTGTATTTTTCTCTCTTGTGTCTTTCCCTTTTGCTCTGATTTTTCTCTCAAAACATTTCATTAAAAAACTTTATTTTTTAAAAAGTTAATATACATGTACAACCAGAAAAAATAAGTTTAAAAAGAGAGAAATTAATCTTTCACAACTGAAATATATCAGTGTAAATTTAGTCTTTCAAAATTTCTAATGCTTAAAACTTCACCATCTGAATATTTTTTAAAATTTGATCTCTACAAGTTAAACTTGTAACCTTTTATTTTCAGAAGAAATTATTTTCATCATCTGTAAACATTCATTGAGACTCTTCTAGAAACTATAATTCCCTAACTAAGTGCTGGGGATGGAGGGAAGACAAAAAAGCAAAGGAAAGGATCCATCATCAATATTTCCAGTCTTAGATTGTAGTACTTGAATCCTCTCCTCTTTCCTCTACTCAGGTATACTAGACTACTCGATATCCCAAGTATATATATATATATAAAGTATGCTTTATATTTTCTTCAGTTCTGAACTTTTACTTATGCCTTTCCCTCTACCTAGAATATATTTTTCCTTCCACCTGTTGAATCCTTACTCATCTTTAAAACCCAAATTGAATATAATTTCCTTCAGGAAACCTTCCTTGATCATCTCAACTGTTGAGTAATTATATGTTCTTTCCTTCCTCAAACCACAGACAGCACTTAATTTGCATGTCTCTGATTTACTGATTCATTATTTGGAAGAATTGTTATTTGGGGATCTGGTATCTTCTTACTTGATTGGACAGATCATGTTTTATCAAAATCTCACATCTTCTCCATAGATTATTATGGTACTTTGTACATGGTAGGAGCTTAATAAATATCTGCAGCATACATGGAATTCTCTATATGAATGAATCCACAATTTGACTCCTATTAGCATTAAACATATTAGTACAGTCTCTATCCTTACCATATCTAGTCACCATCCATTGGAGATTGTTGTTGAATTTCACCCCATATAATTAATGCTACTCTATATTAATCTCAGAATAGATTTTCCAAAAGCTTGCTAGTAGTTACCCAGTGCTCTCTTCTCTTGCCAACCACTATTTGTAAATTTATTTCATGATGGATGCTTTTCCAGATTCAGGAATTCCATGTGTAGCCCCCTTCTTTTTTTTTTTTTTTCCTTTTTTTTTTTCCCTGAGGCATTTGTAGTTAAGTGACTTGCCCAGAGTCTCTCACAGCCAGGAAGTGTTAAGTGTCTGAGACTAAATTTGAACTCAGGTCCTCCTGATGTCAGGGCTGGTGCTCTATCCACTGCACCACCTAGCTGCCACCCCCCCCTCAATTTCTTAGAACACATGAGCACTTGAAGGTAAAAGACAGGTAAAGGTATAACCAAGGCAAGGAAGCTGGAGATTTCTCCCAGGCTTCCCAACATCTTACTATGGGTATATATCTCCCCTCTTTAAGACATTTCTCATTTGGTTTGTGGTCGGTCCTCTTCCATCTCTCATACAACCACCCTTGTTCTCTCCTCTCCTGGTTCCAGGCTGCAACTCTCTGAGGATCTTATTCCCATTTTACCCTTCTTTCCCTATAATGGCCAACTTAAAGTACAGTAAGCATCTTACTGCATTCCT
>NC_133618.1:604527164-604539664 GCF_048593235.1 Sminthopsis crassicaudata
CAGTGCAACAATTCATTAAGTCATTCCTTCCTGCCCTTGTGAAGTGCTAAGGATATAAAAACAAAATAGTTCCTGCCCTCACGGGGCTTATATTCTATCAGGTTACAATCTAAACCTGTAGATTTAGAACTGATTTAGATCTTAAAGATCATTTGGTCCAACCCCTTATTTTATAGATGAGAAACTAGACCCTCTAGACCAAGGTCATTTCAATTCAATCCAACAATTCACCTACTGTGCACTAGGCACTATACTACAAAATTACAAAGTTAGTCAACAATCATTTATTAGTTAATTGCTGGATGTTGGGGATAGAAAAAAGGGAAAAAGAAAGTCTCTGCTCTCAGAGGGCTTACAATCTAATGGAAGAAACAAATAGAAAAGAAAAGAAAAAGAAAAAGGAAAATTAGATAAAATAAGTTAAAAGATTAATTGGAAATAATCAACAGAAGAGAAGAATGATGGATTTTAAAGACAAAAATGAAAATGTCCCTGCCCTCAAGGAGCTTACATCCTAGTGAGGAGAAAACAAAATGTGCACGGATAAGCAAGAATAAACTATAGCTAGGGCAACTACTAAGTAAAAACAAAATAATTTGGGAGGGAGAAGACTTGATATTAACAGGGTGTTTAGTGAGTGGCAGACAGTGTGATGTAATAAAAAGAACACTGGTTTTTGAATGACCTGAATTCAAATCCTGACTATGACATGAGTGAACTTGAGCAAGTCACTATTAGCCAGTTTCTTCATCTTTAAAATGGAAATTAAAGTAATTCTTCTATGACTCTTCTCACAGAGTTGTTGTGAACAAAAGTACTCTGCAAACTATATGAGTCCCACAGAAATGAGATGCTATAGTAACTAGTCCCTTTTGAATACAGAAATTTTGTATTTCTTTTAAATATGATTCCTGGGAATTTATTTCATAATCAATATTATACATATTCACTGGATTGGGAAAAGAGGTCTATCTCTGATTTCCTTTCAATGTATTCTCCTCTTCCCCTTCAACCCTTTTTGTTTGGAAGGTTAGAACAGAAGTTTAGGACCTAGAAGGTCCTTTTCTACAAAATGATTCAGTGATTAAAACCGATACTCTCAGTCTCTGGGAAATGGGCCAAGGAGAAGGAAGACTGCTGAGCTATTATCCAGAAAATCTTTGACTTTGTCCAGGTGGGGTTTAAATTTCTCTTGTTTTTTTTGTTTGTTTGTTTGTTTGTTTTATTGTTCTGTTTTTCCCTATCTTTTTCTTCCTCTCTACCTCATTCTTCTAACCTCTCTCCCTTCCTCCCTCCCTTTCCCTCTCCCTTTCTGTCTCTATGTGTTTTCTCTCTTCCTTTCCTCCTTCCCTCTCCTTCTTTCCTTCTTTTTCCTTTCTTCATTCCTCTCTCCTTTGCTTCTTACTTCATTCACTTTCTTTTTTTTCTTCCTTCCTTCCTTTTCTCTTTTCTTTCTTTCTTCCTTTATTTCTCCTTTCTTTTTCTTGTTCTAAACTTCCATTCTTTCTTCTTTCTTCTCTCTCTCTCTTCCTACCTCCCTCTTTCTTTCCTTTCCTCCCTCCATTTCCTTCCCTTCCCCCCTCTCTCTCCCTCTCTCTCCCTCCCTCTATTGCAAAACTCTATTCTCAAGCCTTTCTTAGCCAAGCTGCCTTGTCTCATGTGCGTGCATGTGTGTGTGTGTGTGTGTGTGTGTGTGTGTGTGTGTGTGTGTGTGTGCCACTGCTTCTACTGTGATGCATTTTCTATTGAAAGACTCAATGCTGAGGGATGCCCAAATATGGTCAATGATTGGAGAGGGGGCTGAGTTCACTGAAGCAAAAGCTGGTGTGGCCACTGGTGCCAATATTGCGATGCAGTGGGAAACACAAACAGATTGCACACCTTTAATCTGGAGATGGCAGAGCGAGAGAGGAATAGATTGCAGTGTTCCTAAACTGCAGAACTATAGTGATTCTCTGCAGGCAGCCTCCCCTCTCTAAGAACCATAGTAATCTTCAATCTTACAATATTTCATAGAGCTACAAATGAAGGACTCAATGGTCCTTAGAGATCTAGTTCAATCCTATCAGTTTACAGGTATGGAAACCGAGGCACAAAGAGTTTAATTGTTTTGATCAGGGCTACTCAGGTATTAATTAGCAGATTAGGCTTTGAACCCAGATCTTCTGAATTATTTAAATGGCAGCTAGATGGTGTAGTGGATAGAGTTGTGTGATCCTGTGCAAGTCACTTGAACCTGTATGCCTCAGTTTCCTCATCTGTAAAATGAGCTGGAGAAGGAAACGGCAAACCCTATTAGCATTTTTGTCAAGAAAACCCAAATCGAGTCATAGAGTAAGAAATGATTGAGCAAAAAAGGACTCTAAATTCAACATTCTTCCTATTATACCAATTTATTACTGGTATTATACTTATAATCATTTAGTTACATGCTTATGGAGAGCAAGGCCCAGGGAAAGAAATTTGGAGTTGGAATTAGGAGAGCCCTGGGTTCAAATCCTACCTCAAAATCATATTAGTTATTTGATACTGAACAGTCCACTAAACCACATTAAGTATCAGTTTCCTCATTTGTAAAATGGGGATGATACCTGCAGTATTTCCCTCTTTTAGATGTGAAAGCTAAATGAAATAGTGTACATAAAATGTTTTCCAATCTTCAAGGAGCAACACAAATGTCAAAAGATTCAATGGATTTTTGTGTCTCATGTCTCCTACTGCTTTTGGGACATCTAAGTGGCTGTCTGTAGACATCTTAAATTTAACTTGTTAACAACTTAATTATCTCTGAATCCCGCCCATTGTTTCCCAATGAAAAATTAGTCACTCTGTGTGTATGTATGTATGTATGTGTGTGTGTGTGTACATATTTTTACTGTAAGTCATTTTTTACCGGGGAAGCAATGGGGGAGCAATGTGTGAATGTATATATAAATATATATATATATATATATATATATATATATATATATATATATACATATATATATGCACATGTTTGTACACACACATTGCTGTGTATACACACACACTCACACACATACACTAAATTCCAATTCTGTCCCTCATCCAAACTATTACTGTTAAAAGCATTGCCATCCTCCCAATCACTCATAATCCCCTCGCAATCTCACAATCCCATAAGTATATAATTAGATCATCATAAATGAAATACTAACAATAAATTGGTATAATAGGATTGTTGAATTTAGAATCCAAGGTTTTGCTGTTGTTGTTCAGTCATTTTCTACTATTTGTGGATACATTGAGGTTTTCTCAGCAAAGATATTAGAGGAGTTTTCTATTTCCTTTTCAGCTCATTTTATAGACATGGAAAATGAGGCAAACAGCGTGAAGTGACTTGCTTATAGTGATACTCAATCTTTTAACTCTTTCACCACTACCACCACCCATTTCCAAACTGTGGCCAAGTCCTGTTGTTTCTACCTTTGTAGCATCTTTTGTATATTCTCCTTCTCTTACCCCCCTGGGGCACCTTGTATCTAGAATACTGCAATAGCCTTCTTTTAAAATTTTTATTTTTTCTGTATTTTTCTCTTTCTATATTTAATTTTTAAGAATTCTTTTTCTTGTTCAATAACTTTCTCATTTGTCTCCCTGCCTCTTCCCACTTCAGTTCATTTTCTACTCACCTGTTAAGACAATCTTCCTAAACAAAAGTCTATGTCTTTCCCTGCCATCTCATTCAATAAGTTTCAGTGGCTCCCTATTACTGCAGAATCAAATACAAAATCTCTGGGTTTTAAAGCTCTCCACAATCTGGCCCCTTCTTACCATTCCATCTTCTTACACTTCAGTCTTCTATTTTTACTTTGTAAGTCATTGGTGATATCCTCCTTGACACTGCTTTATCATTCAGTATTCTCACTGACTGTTCTCATACCTGGAACGATTTCTTCTTGGAAGGATATGGACATGAATCACATGGCATTGACAAGCTTATATGAATTGTCATTTGTATCATTGGAAGTAATGAACAAATCAATGAGATCAAATCAAGTCAAGTTCATAAGCAACTAATGATTAAGTACCCACCATGTGCCAGGTACTTCAAAAAACAAAGAGAATCATTAAAGGAGCTCACATTGAATGGGGAGATAATATGCAAACAATTATAAGGAAATAGGATAAACATAAGATAAATGGGAAATAAGAAAGGGAAGACACTAGCATTAAAGGGTATCCAGAATGGCTTCTTATAAAAGATGAAATTTTAACTGGGACCTTAAGGAAGCCGGGAAAACCAAGAGGTAGAGAAGAGAAGAGAAGAGAAGGCAATAGTTCAAGAATCTGCAATTTCCTCTGGTCACCCATTCCCCTAACAAGTTCCAACCCTGTGGTACCTTAATAATAAGTCTTTAAGAACTGTTGTAGTAAAAAAAAAAAAAAAAAAAAAAAAAAAAAAAAAAAAAAAAAAAAAGCCTCCCTTTGTGGCAGACTTGATAACCCTCTTATTTTAAAAAATTAAGTAATATTATTTATAGTAAATCTAACAGGATGGAGAAAATCAAGCAAAATTGCCTGAACTATGGGAAATTTTTTAAAAAGAAAATCCAACTTAAAAACATGTATACACACACACACACACATATATGTAAAATCAAGAAAATTGGCCCATTTAAGTTCTGAAATCTAAAGAATTCTGAATTTGTCTCCCATCATTCAATGCTTAAAACTAGATATATTTAAGTACTTTGCCTTCAAAAATGAAGAATAATTTTGTCTCCTTGAGTTTTAGCTTGAGTTTTAACTCTTTTCCCAGAAGATTACATATACTAAAAACAATTTTAAGAAGCCTATAGGAAAAAACCTTTTTATTAACCAATTTTGCTTTCCCTAAGGTGTTTCTGGGAACTCATTTATACAAAATTGTGCTAAAAGCTGCAGAAAATGTTCAAGATGGACAGCACTCCAACTGCAAGGATCACCATGTCATTAGCACTGTAGGAAATGTGAAGGCTTCAACATAAAAAATGTGCCTTTCCTTCCCCCCCCCAACCTCAAATTTGGGGACTTTCTGAGAAGCAATGTCTAGAATTCATGGAGACTATTTATATAAGAGATGTTCCCTTAAATTCTTCTTTTGTTATGGGAGTTCTTAACTTGGATTTAGGTCCCTGCTTTTTTTTTTTTTTTAATCACTTTGAAAAATGTGGTTCAATATAATTGATTTCCTTTCTAATACTATGTGTTTTATTTTACTTATTTAAAAACATTATTCTGAGAAAGGCTCCACAGATTTCACCAGGTAGTCAAATGACAAAACAAAAGATTATAAAGTCCTGTTCTAAGATTATAATAATAACAACAGCAACATATTTGCATTGCTCTTTGCAGTTACAAAGTATTTATCTATATTATTATTATTATTATTTATCTATTTTATATATTATATTATTATCACAGAATTTCCAAGTTGGAATGGACCTTAAAAAACAAAACAAAAAACAAACAAACAAACAAAAAAACTACAAAATCAGTCAAAGTCTCTTCTGCAATGTTCTTTTCCTGTTGTTATCCAGCCTTAGTCCCAGTCTTCAAGTGAGGGGGAACCTACTACTTACATTATCAAGCAACAATTCCACTCTTATATAATTCTGTTAGAAATTTCTTCTTCTTATCAAACTCAAATCTTCCTCTTTACAACTTCTGTCCATTGTTGAGTGCCCTGTTTCAATATTATGGGGATAAGTTCAACAAACCCAATCCTTCTCTACCCTCACCCGCCATCCCCAATATTTTTTCACATATTTGAAAAAATTTATATATTCCAGATATTCTCTGTCCAGGGAGAGGATAGAGAGATGATTGCCTTTCATATTCTTGACTATGTGTTTTATTTTCCTGAAGACTAAAATCGCATTAATTTTCTTGGTTATGGTAGTTGACTCATGTTGAATTTTCAGTCAATTAAAAACTCCAGATCACTTTTTACAAAAATCTTGTCTGCTCATGCCAGTGAAGTTGATCTTGAGTCCAATTGTCAGACTTTACATTTTTCCTATTATGTTTTAACTTATCATTCTAGCTTGTTGTATCTTTGGATCCTGTCTGAGCAAAAGTACTACCAATGTATTCCAGTTTTATATCATCTGAATATCTAAGAAAGATCCTATTTTTGCCTTTATTCAAGTCATCAAAAATACAGCTAAGCAGACAAATCTTTAGGGCATTTCATTGTATGTTTTCAAATAAACATTAATTATGTTCCTGTGGTATCTAATTTGGTAGATATAAACTGGCAGTAATATATTTTCCTTTACCTTTTCATTTGTAAGCACTTTTAATTAAATTTGCAAGACAACAGACTAAAACATTCTTATAAATTTTGTTAGGGTCACTCACTACCTGGTCAGATTTTGAAATAAATATACATGGAGAGACCTATGGATACTTATTTACATTTATTTATCTATCCCTAAATACAGATTAAACAAATCTAGATAAGATTTTTTTATCCACATAAATGGATTTATCTAGATCTACAAATCTAAATATAGATTTAGACATAAAATTAAATCTACATATAAAAATTAAATCTACATATAAACAGATCTATTTAGCTAAATCTAAATTATACATAAAGCTACATACATAAGTAGACAGATCTATTTATCTGTCTATATAGATAGATTATATATAATATAAAAAATATATATATGTGCATATACACATTTATTTATTTGTTCATTCATTTGTTATTTTCCCCAGAGAGCCTAATAGTAGGCCTCTCAAGGTAATGTGTAGATTTCTTGTCTCTGTTTTTTTTTTTTAATCAATAATTATTCTTTAGGTCTATTCATCTAACAAATTCTGAATCCTAGCTTTATTTCTGTCTAGTCCAATAGCACTCCATCTTGTTCATAAGAATAATATGAGACAAAAATATTTTGCTGAAATTCAAGTATACTATATCTGCATAACATTCCACTGGGGCTCTCAGTCTGGTAACTCAAAAAAAAAAAAGAAGTTAAAATAGTCTGGCAAATATATTCGTAATGATGCCATGCTAGTTCTTAATAATCTTTGCTTCCCTTTATAAATCATAAGCTATTCCTTTAATAAATAGTACATTTTAGATGTTTATAATGAATTAAAAATAAATTTACTAGCTTGTAGGTTATAATCTCTCCCTTCTTCCCTTTTTAAAAATTGGGAAATTTTTCTTTTCCAGACTTATGACACTTCTCCCTTTCTTCAAAAAGTTTCATAGATCATTTACAGTGACTCGACAATCATATCTACTTCTTTCAGTACCCTGCAATATAGTTTGTTCAGGGCCAATTGACTTGATCTCTTGGATAAGTTAGACATTTTCTTACCATCTTTTTTATTTATCTGGTTTTCAACTCACTCATAATCAGTTTTGTGCTATTTTTGCTAATCTGAAATAGATTCTTTTAAGGGGAAAAAAGAGGAAATAAAATATAAGTAGTTTTGCTTTTTTACTGTCAAATGTCATAATTTTCCCATACAATCCAAACTGTGCCCCTATCCTTTCTTTGATGTTTTGTTTACTCCTTCCTTAACACATTTTTAAAAGACTTTTTTCATTGTCTTTAGAATTCATTATCAGTCACAACTCATTTTCTGACAATGTTCTTGGTGTTATTATGGAATTGTGACCCTTTTAAAATATTACTTGTTAGTTGCCTATCCCTTGCTTCTGTCTTCTATAAATGTCTTTTTAAAAAGTCTAAGTTTTTCAGTGAGCTTCCTATGCATCCACATTAATCTCTTTAGATAGTGCCTTTTTTGTTTTCTTCCTGTGGCAACTGGGATTAAATGACTTGCCCAGGATCATAGAGATAGGAAGTATTAAAAGTCTGAGGTCAAATTTGAACTCAGGTCCTCCTGACTTCAGGCTCTATCCAATGTGCCATCTAGCTGCCCCTAGATAGTTCCCTCTTTTTATACTGATTGAAATCTTTTATTTATGTCATGAAGATTTTATTTTTGAGAATACCTCATCTATATTTTGTCACCTTTCCTAATAGATGCTTAATCTGTGGAATACTATTTATTCTTTTTCTGAACTTTTTTGAAATCTGCTCTTTCAAAATCTAGTACATGGTTCTAACTAAGCCTGATGTTTCCCTATGCTCTCCCTCTTTGGTCCAGACCTGTGATTTCACTGGCATAGAAGACAGCTATCCAGTAAGAAAACCATTTCACTGCTCCATATAAGCAATTAATCTGTTATCTCTTGTCTTAGCTCCTTGGGGAAATCTGGAAGATGCTGAGGAATTAATAGCTTCTTCAAGATCACTCTCATACTTAGATTTTTTTGTTTTGTTTTGTTTTGTTTTTTTGTTAGAAGCCTTTCTGCCTTCAAGTCCCATACTGGACTTGCGGTGTAAGTAGTCACTATTCCACAGTGCTTGATACTCTATTTCTTCTTCATCTACAACATGCTGTCACTTCCTACCAAAATTCCATTCAATCCTTTCACAAGTAGTTCCTCTTTATTAATCAAAATCAAACCTAATCGGCAATTATTGATATTTCCTTCAGCTTTTGAAGACTGAAATTAGCTGCAAGACATGTCAAGAATGTATCTATCTTTCTGGGTTTTTGGAGTTTTTTTTTTTTTTATTTTATTTTATTTTTTGTTGTTGTTGTTGTTTTTTAATAGAAAGAATTATACCAGATGTCCAGATAGTTGAAGTTGCTATATTTCTGACAATATAATTCAAATAAATTTAGTTGATTTTAATTTAGCTTATGGGGAATGCCTGCTATGTGTAAGGTTCTATGATGTCCCTGGCTTAATGCAATCAACACATATGATCTTCAAAGAGGAACATTTGGAGCACTTCACCATCTGCAGGAAATCCCTCCTTCTATGTGCACTTTCTTCTTAACATTCCCTATGACAAGTGACAAATGCTTTTGGTGAATAGACATCTCAGTGTTTTATATCTTACTTAGTAATCATAAAGTTATGAAACAAAATTATTTTTGTTATTTTATCTTTTGAGCAATCTTTTATTATTTTTACATACCTTTTTTGGAGGAGAACTTTTAGTGCAAGATTTTGCTCTACAAGTAATTTATTTTAAAAAACAGCCAATAATAAGCATAGTGGGATTGAGTATTCTCTCTACCTTTCCATCAGCTATGTGACTATGTTATAGAATACTGCGTAAGAAATACAAAATATTCCCTCTTCATACCTTCAATAATAATGTCCTTGATGCATGTATGAGTTATTTTTATAAAGATTATAAATATGGAAAAGTAGTACTATTTGAGGAAAGAAAGGTCAGATGAGGTTAGGGGCAGGAATCAAGGAAACTAAACCAAGAAGATGGGATCTACGGTGAGTCTTAATGAAAAATAGGGGAAAAAAAGGTGGAGATGTGAACTTAAGCCCCTTTTTAAGAGCTTTTAATTTTCAAAACATATAGATAGATAATTTTCAACATTCACCCTTGCAAAACCTTGTATTCCAATTTCTCCTTCCTTTGCCCCCACTCCCTCCCCTAGATGACAAGTAATCCAATATATGTTAAACATCTACAATCTACATATTTCCAAAATTATGCTGCAAAAGAAAAATCAGATCAAAAAGAAAAAAAAATAGAAAAAAACCCCAAAAGCAAGCAAACAACAAAAAATACTATATTATGATCCACGCTCAATCTTTCTGGGGGTACACATAAGCCCCCTGTTTTTTATGTTTTGTTTTTATGTCTTTGGTACCTTACTGTTTAATTTAACAAATCTTTATTAAATTTCTACTGTGTGATAGAATATTTTGTCCTCAGGGGGTTTTCAATCTGTTGGCTGTCTATAAATGCTAACTTTAATACAAAGTGGATCACTATGAAACTGTGGGAGTCCAGATAGAATGCTCTTCAAAGCCTCAGAAAGGAGAGATTACTTCTGACTGAAAGAGTGATAGAAGGCTTCACTGAACAGGTGGAATTTAAAACGAGCTTTGGAGGATAGATAGAGTTTCAACAGGCAGAAGGCGAGAGCAGAGGATTCTTAGCGAAGGAAATGGCATTAACAGATCACCTAATCTAAGTCACACATTTGACAGATAAAGAAACTAAACCTTGTAGAGATTAAGTATACCACATGAAATGTAATGGGGGTAATAAGCATCCCCCTCCATCTGTTCTGGCTAAAGCATACCCTGTTAAAACACGAATGGAGCTGAACTGAACTCATCTGAGTATTGTTCTCTGACTTACCTCCACTCTAGAAAGATACAAGATCTTGCTATATGGCTAGACTAACTCACCTTCTCACCCTTCTGCCTGAATTTTCTCATGTGTTAAATGAGAATTTTGGACCAAGGGCTAATATGACATGAATAGGCAGAGACTTTTAGGGGCATATGGATATATAATTCCCAGCGGAAGGAGACAACACCTCCTATATGAGGTTTAACAAGTGCAGAGTGCAGAGCTTGACAGAACAAAATTGAAATTTAGTGTCTTGATTTGCTTATGAAGCTTTAGGTATAGATATCTCTTTTAAATTACAAGAGAGTTAAATTCTTATTTACATGTCTTGAGGATATTTGGTTACCCAGAATGCTTGGAGAATTAAGAGCTCTGATACCCAAGTGGTCCAGCTAACTGAGGGTTAAAACCCTTTTTTACTTTATTGTGGTTGTGAAAATACAAGATCTTTAGTAGCAGTGACAGAATGTCCCTCAAGATGGCGGTATCTCTCCATTGAATTTAGCCTTTCCAGCTAATGAGATTCCCAAAATGAGATCTTAAATCTCTAACTCTTCATGATACAGGGAGTTACGTTTTTCCCAATTAATAAAGGTAGTATTTTTCATAAATTCTTATACTTACTATCAAAACCCCAAGATTCTTAATATATAATAAATTCTAGTAACATTTATTTATTGTTTCAAAGAGGTGGGAAAATCCTTTTTTAAAGAACAGGATCAGATACCAAGATAAGATCAAAATGGGTCCATGATTTAGGCATAAAGAATGAGATCATAAATAGATTAGAGGAGCAGAGAATAGTCTACCGCTCAGACCTGTGGAGGAGGAAGGACTTTATGACCAGAGGAGAATTAGAGATCATTATTGATCATAAAATAGAAGATTTTTGATTACATCAAACTAAAAAGTTTCTGTACAAACAAAACTAATGCAAACAAGATTAGAAGGGAAGTAACAAATTGGGAAAATATTTTTAAAAGTAAAGGTTCTGACAAAGGTCTCATTTCCAAAATATATAGAGAACTGACCCTGATTTATAGGAAGCCAAACCATTCTCCAATTGATAAATGGTCAAAGGATATGAACAGACAATTCTCAGATGATGAAATTGAAACTATTTCCACTCATATGAAAGAGTGTTCCAAATCACTACTGATCAGAGAAATGCAAATTAAGACAACTCTGAGATACCACTACACACCTGTCAGATTGGCTAAGATGACAGGAACAAATAATGATGAATGTTGGAGGGGATGTGGGAAAACTGGGACACTGATACATTGTTGGTGGAGTTGTGAAAGAATCCAGCCATTCTGGAGAGCAATCTGGAATTATGCCCAAAAAGTTATCAAAATGTGCATACCCTTTGACCCAGCATTGCTGTTATTGGGCTTATATCCCAAAGAAATACTAAAGAGGGGAAAGGGACCTGTATGTGCCAAAATGTTTGTGGCAGCTCTTTTCGTAGTGGCTAGAAACTGGAAAATGAATGGATGTCCATCAATTGGAGAATGGTTGGGTAAATTGTGGTATATGAAGGTTATGGAATACTATTGCTCTGTAAGAAATGACCAGCAGGAGGAATACAGAGAGGCTTGGAGAGACTTAAATCAACTGATGCTGAGTGAAATGAGCAGAACCAGAAGATCTCTGTACACTTCAACAACAATGCTGTATGAGGATGTATTCTGATGGAAGTGGAAATCTTCAACATAAAGAAGATCCAACTCACTTCCAGTTGATCAATGATGGACAGAAACAACTACACCCAGAGAAGGAACACTGGGAAGCGAATGTAAATTGTTAGCACTACTGTCTATCTACCCAGGTTACTCATACCTTCAGAATCTAATACTTAATGTGCAACAAGAAAATGGTATTTACACACATATATTGTATCTAGGTTATATTGTAACACATGTAAAATGTATGGGATTACCTGCCATGGGGGGGGGGGGAGGGAGTGGAGGGAAGGAGGGGATAATTTGGAAAAATGAATAAAAAAAAAAAGGTAGGTGATAGGTTATGGAGGGTTTTAATTAAATTACTTCAAGAATGTTGAAACAGAAAAAAAAAAAAAAGAACAGGATCAGTAAGTAATTGTCTCATAGGACTGACTTTAAACTGATCAGCTTAAATAAGTAAAAATTTCTTCCTTTCATCTGGTACAGTTGACTTTGAATTCATTGATCTTTTTGGTTAGTATTTTTCTGAATTTTGAGTAAAGAGTTAAAAAGGACAGAGAAGGGATATATTGAAGATAAGCATTCAAAGAACTGG
>NC_133618.1:604544664-604717164 GCF_048593235.1 Sminthopsis crassicaudata
AGTGGAAGTTAGAATGACTCTTGACTCCTCCTCCTAAAGTGGGCTTATGGGTGGGCTTGTAAATCTCCAGTAAGTCAATCCTAGTTGTGTATCTCCTTCCAGTGGGCTTGTCCTTTTATATGCTCTCTAGAGGTGTGAAGTCTAATGTGTGAACCAATGAGCAAACTCCTTTAAAAGTATGAACAAACTAGGTTACCTTGTCTCAAGTTCTGGCCCATAACATCTCCTTATAGGATCAGATCAATCATACCAAACCATACTAAATTAGATAATTATATACATTCCAGTGACTTAGCATCTTGTAAGAATCCTAACACATGGCCACCTAGATAAGTCTGATTAACTTAAATTCTCTTCAGCAGACAATACAAACTCTTCTGTATACAACAGAATTTTTCACTCATTCCAAATGTTTCTATATTGATTACTTTTTCCTTCTCTTTTTTTGATCCTATAGACCCCATTTTATACATAAGAAAACTGAACTTTATTTGGTTAAGTGATTTGCCTAAGGTCACATAGCTAATAAGTGACTGTGGGGAGTATTAAACCCAGATTTCATTGGATTCCAAGGCCATAATGCCATGGTGCCTCACAGTGAAGTTTCCTCTACACCAGTGGTCCTCAAACTTAATCAGACTTTTTAAATAGGGGGGCAGTTCACTGTCCCTCAGACTGTGGGAGGGCCGGACTATAGTAAAAACAAAAGCTCACAGTCTGTCTCCGCCCCTCAGCCCATTTGCCATAACCCGGCCAGCTGCATAAATGTCCTCATGGGCCATAGTTTGAGAACCCCTACTCTACACCTTTTTTCTATATGAAGAGATAAAGTGAGAATTCTGTTAATTTCAGGACTTCTGGATGTTAGCTGCTTCTGCCTTCAATTTAGATAGACTCATAAAATTACTTATTATTTGAGGATTCTTATTTTTCAGAGCTCTAGATAAGTAAAATTTTTATTCTATATTTACTTTATATTAGATCATTAGCAAAATAATTTTTCTTTCTATCAGGGAAAAAAAACTTAAGCTCCGCTTTCAAACTCTTATGTTTAATGGCAATTTTTCAGGTATTTCATGTTAGCTAGAAATTGCATAAGTAGTGAGGGTAAAGGAAGCTGTTTAATTAGAATTCAACTCCAAAATAAATAAATAAATAAATAAATAGATAAATAAATAAATAGATAGATAAATAAATAAATAAATAAATAAATAAATAAATAAATAAATAAATAAATGAATAAATGTAATTGTATCCAAGACCTTCTTCAGATATTGCCCCCTTGAAAGGCATTTTGTGATACAAATTTTGATACATTTGTGATACAAATATTGCTGTTTCGGTTCCCTTGAACATGACTTCTGTTCATTAGGGGGGAAAAAAATCTAATGGAAGTGTCTAGAATGCACAAAATTTGCTGCAGTTGTCACTCCTTTGAAATCAATGAAAGGATAGGACAAATTTAATATCTCTCTTCCATTTCCATTTGCGTGTAGTCAGCAAGGATTTCTACATGAGTTTTCTATTTCTTTTAAGTTATTTGTAATTTGTGATTTTTGATTTTCTTAACATGAAACTATGATTGATTATTAACTTTTCTCTGGTTCATTTCTGCATAATAATTATGTATGGGGTAATTCAATGGTGGAGGATACTGAATAGTTTGATGAGAACCTCAGTTCAAATGCTGGGATATGTATATATGGTACACACACACACACACACACACACACACACACACACACACATACATATATGTGGATAGAGAAAATTCCGTAGTTTGGGCTTTTATTATTAATTCTTATAAGTTCCCAAATAGCAGAGATAGGCAAACCATGTGACTTGAATCCATTTACATCTAGGCTACTGAGTAAGGATTCAGGGGGTATTTCCATGAAACTTCTGCCTTTTAGTGTGAAAGACTGAGTAGAGGTGTGAACCACAAGAATATCCTCTGATCTGACTGGTGTGAATGGGAAAGTATAGTCTGGGAAGAGTGACTATGCTTAGGGGCAAATCCTTAAAATACCAAAGTATAGAAGCTATTCTCTTATCTATGCAATTAAACTTGCCAGATAGAATCGCCTGATAGTTACACTTGATAATCACAGACTATACTAATTCAAAGCAAAAGTCATTTAATTCAATAACCTGGAAAAAATAAATGACAAGGAAAATTTCTCCCAGTGGGACAAATATAGTCTCTCAAAAGTTACCAAAATACTAATGGGAAGGAGAGAATATAGAGATAATAAACATGGTTAGGGAATGCCAACGGAGAGGATACATGGAATGGGAATACCTTTGACCAGGTCAATATATTTATTTGGGAGTGAGCACATACGTAGAGAAAACTTATAACTAGGGAATACACGTCATTGGGCAACATATGCTGATAGAAAGCAGCACATTCTTGGAATTATTCTCTGTCTCCAATGGTACTGCTTTAGAACCATTAATGGCATTGGCTATCCTAGTGATGTCAGACTATAAGCTGCTTTCTTTGCTGCGGTATACTGTCCTCTGCTAGTCTATTTTGTCCATTTGATGGCCATCTACTAGATTCTAGGATAAGGTACTTTGTTGATGGCATCCTCTGGTTCTGGGTCATATTTCCAGAGGTCATTTCATTTCTTTTGTGACTCAAATACCCATTTGGCCAGATAAATCTTTAGTCATTAAAAGGATCTTTTTAATTGCTATTTTACTACTTCAGCTGTCACTCTTTGAATTTTAGTTTTTTCTTTACATTAGATTGAGAAAACATTTCAATGGCTTTCAGCTACTATCCTGGCCACTCCCTGCAAATTACCATTTAGGAGCTTTGTTTATCAAGACTTAGAGAAGCAGAATAGAGTTAGCAATTTTTTCCTGATTTTCTGCCAGCACTAAATTCATTGCCTTCTTCCCTCCCCATACCTCCAGAATATCTAAAATTGAATGCCATCTGGTGTCAGTGGACAAAGAGAGAAAAATGGCAATCTACGTTTTCCACGTAGGCTTAAAGAGCTCAGCGGGCACAATACCCAGGTTAAGTAAGAAATATTTCTACTCGGTAAAGATTGTTACAATTGCCTTGGTTTTTTGTTAGCTTTTGCCTTAGATTTCTTGATTACTGTCTCCTTCTAGCTTACTACCCTACTGGGCTCTGGTTGTCTAGTTGCCTTGATACCAAGCTCGGCTTCCTTTTTGTTACCTTCCTCACCCTGACTTTTCTTCCTGGTCCTTTTATACTTTGTCACCAGGTAGGTCACTTGCTCTTCTGCTACAATCAGACATGTTTGGATTCTTGCTGTCTGGTACTCTTAACAGTTAATAAGACTTCTTAAATCAGCTCCCAATTGCTGAAGTTCTGCCTTGTAATGTCCAAAATTTCATCTTATTTAGGATAAGGCTTTTTTCTTTCCTTAGGGCAGTCATCATTTAATATCAATTAATTGATGGAATAAGGAGCAGTCCACAAAGAAAGTCATACAATAAGTTTGTTCTCTGGGAGGTCCTGTGGATCACTGGCTTCCTGTTCTTGAGTTACATTTGTCAAACTTAACCACAGAAACTGGTAAGTTAGGCCCTGGAAACTGTTGAAGGAGGAAGGGAAGAGAAACAAAACAATTCACTCCCTCAGAATCTGGGCTGGGAAGAAACGCTTGAGAATTCTGTGGCTGCCTTAACTTCTTGGTGCTTGAGAGTCCCAACAGGCTTGTTGCACCTGTCCTGACCACAGCTGCCAAGTTCCCAGCCTCAGCCCCATGTTATGCAGCTCCACCTGTCTTGGTTGCTGGGGCTAATGAACCATGGCTCTTTTAAGGCATCTCATGGGTGGGGTGGCTGCACCCCTATGCCTCATCAAAAGACCTCATGAGCCACTGATATATTTCTGCCAACAGGGACCCAACTTTATAGTGAATTCTGATTGCGCATCTCTGTGTTCTTAGCCCAATTCACTCTCAGTCCCACATTTTTTGGTCTGCTGTAACTCAATTGGCTTCTTTTGGGATCATGCCATAGCTGACTTGGCTTGAGTTCTGCTGAGACCCTCATATTTACTTGAACTTGATGTTGCTATTTCCTCCCTTCCTCCTTATGCTTCCCAAGAAAAATAACAGCTCATAAAGTAGACTCCATTTTAGTTTGGGCACTCAACAGCCATTGTTTTATATTCATCCTTTGTAACATCTCAGCATTAGTTGCTTCCTCCAGGTATCCTATAATCCAATCAGGACTTTTTGGTTCTTTCTTGCATGAAATACTTTATACTTTTCTGCTGGCTGTCCCTCATGGCTGGAATATTCTCCTTCTTCACTCTGTCTCCTGGATTCTCTGGTTTTCCTTCAATGTCCAGATGACTCTCAACACTAATATCAGTTCTCATCGTTTTTCTGAGCTCCAGAATGCTTGTATTTCTAGCAGCCTAAAACACACCTTTTTCTACCTGGAAGTCTAGCTGCCATCTTAAACGTGACATGTTCAAAATGGAATTGAATATCTTTCCATGTAAACTTACACCGTTTTCTGCCTTTGTTCTTTCTCTCAGTGACATCACCATTTGATTGGTCTGGGTTTGGAAACTTGGTGACCTTCCCATTTCCCCCACCTCACATAGCCAATTAGTTACAAAGCTTTGCTGATTCTTCCACTTCATTCTTTCCTCCTCTGTCCCCTCTTTCTCTATCCTAAAATAAGGCTTTTATTGTCTCCCACCTGGAATATTGCCAGAGTCTTATTGCCTCTGGTTTCTCAACTTCCAAAACTCCTTCACATTTTCCAGGATCATCTTCCTTTTTTTTTTTTTTTTTTTTAATAATAGCTTTTTATTTTTTTAAATACATGCAAAGATAGTTTTCAACATTCATCCTTGCAAAACCTTGTGTTCCATATTTTTCTTCCTCCCTCCCCACCATCCCCACCCCCAGACAGCAAGTAATCCAGTAAATTCCACAAAGTTCTTATTAATTTGTACTGTATTTATTTGCATATATGTCATTTCCCAGTGCTATAGTTATATCTTCCCTAATATCTATAATAATAAACATGTGCAATTCTTCTAAACATATTTTCACATTTTTCATGCTGTACAAGAAAGAAATGAGAGAAGAAAATCACAAGAAAGCAAACAACAATAAAAAGTGAAAATATTATGTTATTGGATAATTTTCCTTAATGCATAAAGCTGTCACTTTTCTGTTAAAAACAAAACAAAACACTTGTGATTGTTTTTGATTGCCTTCTGAGTAAACTTTGAACTTTACTTGGCATTCAAGGCTTTTTGTAGTCTACCATAAACAAGATCCTCTACAACATTCTCACCTCTTTCTGTTTTCTATGCTTCAAATTTCTACCTATTAAATTCCTCTCCCTCTTTTACAGACCAGTTATATCATTTCTTTTTTAGGAAGGATTATGACCCCAATCCTTAACAATCTCTGTCTTTTAAACTCCACAAAGTTCTTATTAATTTGTACTATAATTATTTGAAAAATGTCCTTTCCTAGTGCTATACTTATTATTTTCCCTAATATCTATAACAATAATAATAATATCATTTATATAGCACTTTAAGGTTTAAATGCTTTATATATATTATCTCATTTGCTCCTTGCCACAATCCAGGGAGGTAATTGCCAATACTATCTCCATTTGCAGTTGAGGAAACTGGGGCAGAGCAGGATTAAGTAACTAGATCAAAGTCATAGATCTAGTATGAGTCTGAGGTTGGATTCCAACTCAGGTCTTTCTAACTTCATGTCTAATACTCTACTCACTCCATTATCCAATTGCTAAAGCACAGTGTTCTGTAAATTGTCATTGAGACATGTCTGATTCTTTGTGACCCCATGGACTATACCATCCATGGGGCTTTCTTGGCAAAGATGCTGGAATGGTTTGCCATTTTCTTCTGCATTCAAGAGATTAAGTGACTTGCCCAGGATCACACAGATAGGCCCTATTTGAACTCAGATTTCCTGGCTCCAAGCCCAGTGCTCTATCCACTGAACCTCAAAAAGCTGCCACACAGCTACTTTGCAAATAGTAGGCATTTATTGCACATTTATGGATTTGACTGGTGAAACCAATAAGGAGATGGAAATAATATCGTATCTTAATATCTCTCTTATTGGAAAAATACTTCTCTGGGTAGTAAAAAGAGCTTGATTTGGGTAGACCCTGAGATAATGAACTTTGTCACTCACTATACAATCTTGCATGATCTCTTGATCTCTCTCAGCCTCAATTTCACCCAAAGTCTCTTTTCACTCTAATTCCTGACTCTCTCCTCCATTCTCAAAGATGTCAGAGTCTGAAGTACATGGCATTCTCCATCCCAAGCTGAGCTCTCATATTTAGAGACTTAAGCATATATGTTGAAAAACCTTCAAGCATTCTGTTCATCACTCTCAGTTTCCATGATGTATGGTTTCATTTTATAAGTACACATATAAATGGTTATGCCTTTAAATTGAATCACCCATAATTGTGATGCTTCCATTTTCTGAAATTCCCTTCTCTGAGAAAATCCGTCATTCCATCTCTCCCTCTGCTTCAGTCTTGGAACTATTCTTTAGTTTCATGATCTTAGGCTCAAAGAACTAGAACTAGAAAGGACTTTGAAGTCCTTCCCAACCCTTCATTTTCTGAATGTCTAGTTCATTTTACAGATGAGGTAACTGACTTCCAGAGATGGGGTAAATGGACTGCCTAGTGATACATTAGCATAATTGAAAAAAAAATTGGAGTCAATCAGGGTTAGGTGACTTGTCCAGAGTCACATAGTAAGTATCTGGGGCTGGATTTAAACTCAGGTTGTCTTGGATTCAAAGCTGGTATTCTATCCACTGCACCAAACTCACCAAGCTAGAATTCTCAGATATAATGCCCCTAAGTGCAACACTGCATTGATCTCCAACCCATCCATCCCTCTCGGTTCTTCTAACTTAGGAATCCCTAACCTTTTTTAGTCCCTGTGATGATCTGGGCTTCAGTAAGGCTTCTCCTATCTACTATTATATAAGAAACGACACAAACTGAGTTTTCTAATCATTGGAGTTAACACTTGTAATTAAAGACAGCCATGATGGTGGGGTCAATGTACAATGTGTCTAATTATGGCTGACCAAACCAATATGAGCCTCAAAGATTCTATTACAGGTTAGCTACAAACAGTAAGTATGAAAGGAAGAACGGAAATAAGAATAAATTAAGTACCAACTATATGTCAAACATTGTGCTAATTGCTTCATAAATACTTTCTTATTTGATCCTCACAATAACCTTGGGAGTTCGATGCTAGCTAATATTATCTCCATTCCATAGTTTAAGAAACTGAGTTAAATTAAGATTAAATGACTTGTCCAAAATATACAATTAACTAAGTCCAAGGCTAGATTTGAACTCAAATTTTCCTTCTTGACTCCAGGTCCAATACTCTATCCACTTTGACATCTAGAAATAAGAAATAAAAAAGATTAATTTCAGCCAGAAAATGTAATTATTTAGCAAGTATTCCCTGTACCTCTTTGAATAGTTTCTTCTATCCCTCAAGTATACACACACACACACACACACACACACACACACACACACACACACACACACACATACACACATACACACACCCCTCAGGTTGAGAATTCTTGTTCTAACTCATCATTCCTGCACTGCCTATCCTTTTCCTTTTTTGAACTATTTTGACCCCTTAGTTGACCTTTACAATGGTTTCAATGGACACTGTTCCGCACCCTGACACCCCTTTCCTTTCCTTTGGTCAATCCTCAATACTTGATCTATTGTATCCCTACTTGAGAGCTGCTGAATGCCAATGGAGTCACAATCCTGTTGACTAGGTTTGCTGTAAATTTACGTTGTGTAATCCCAACTGGGTCCTCACTACTGCATGGCTAGCCTATTTTTCTTTCCAGTTTACCCTCTTGTCAAACTCCTTTCCTATAAGTCGATATCTTAGCCAGAACTTGGAAGAGCTTCAATTCCTTCTGAAAAGTGAGCTTCTCCCAACTTTTCAGAAGTACCCACAGGAACCAGAGATCTCAAGTCTTGGGGCTCTGCATCCTAGTGTTTGTTTATCTCTTGACTATTCAAAATTTCTCATGTGCCAATACCACAACTTTCCCTCATCCTATCAGTAGCAATGACAGAGTTAACCTAGAATCAAAGGGGCTGAAGAGATCATGCTGTGGAAATCTTATTCTGTTCTGGCTCCCATGAAAAGGTTTTTTGTTATTGTTGTTGTTGTTGTTGTTGTTGTTGTTGTTGTTGTTGTTTTGTTTTGTTTTTTAACAAGTTGTTCCAAAAATTTAATACAGTTTAAAGTTGTAGTGTTTTTTTTTTAATTATAGCTTTTTATTTACAAGGCATATGCATGGGTAATTTTTCAGCATTGACAGTTGCAAAACATTTTTTTTCAATTTTTCCCCTTTCCTCCCCACCCCCCAGATGGCAGGTAGACCAATACATGTTACATATGTTAAAGTATATGTTAAATACAATATATGTATACATGTCCATGCACAAAAAGAATCAGACTTTGAAATAGTATACAATTAACCTGTGAAGGAAATCAAAAATGCAGGTGGACAAAAATAGAAGGATTGGGAATTCTATGTAATGGTTCATGGTCATCTCCCAGAGTTCTTTCGCTGAGTGTAACTGGTTCAATTCATTACTGCTCTATTGGAGCTGATTTGTTTCATCTCATTGTTGAAGAGGGCCACGTCCATCAGAATTGATCATCATATAGCGTTGTTGTTGAAGTATATATAATGATCTCCTGGTCCTGCTCATTTCACTCAGCATCAGTTCATGTAAGTCTCTCCAGGCCTTTCTGAATTAATGCTGCTGGTCATTTCTTACAGAACAATAATATTCCATAACATTCATATGCCACAATTTTTTCAGCCATTCTCCAACTGAGGGGCATCCACTCAGTTCCCAGTTTCTGGCCACTATAAAGAGGGCTGCCACAAACATTCTTGTACATACAAATCCCTTTCCCTTCTTTAAGATCTCTTTGGGATATAAGTTCAGTAGTAACACTGCTGGATCAAAGGGTATGCACAATTTGATAACTTTTTGGGCATAATTCCAGATTGCTCTCCAGAATGGCTGTTCACAATCCCACCAACAATGTATCAGTGTCCCAGTTTTCCCACCTCCCCTCCAATATTCTGCATTATCTTTCCCTGTCATTTTAGCCAATCTGACAGGTGTGTAGTGGTATCTCAGAGTTGTCTTAATTTGCATTTTTCTGATTAAAAATGACTTGGAGCATCTTTTCACATGGCTAGAAATAGTTTCAATTTCTTTGTCTGAGAATTGTCTGTTCATATCTTTTGACCATTTATCAATTGGAGAATGGCTTGATTTCTTATAAATTAGAGTCAATTCTCTATATAGTTTGGAAATGAAGCCTTTACCAGAATCTTTGACCATAAAAATGTTTTCCCAGTTTATTGTTTCCCTTCTAATCTTGTCTGCATTAGTTTTGTTTGTACAAAAACTTTTCAACTTGATATAATCAAAAATTTCTATTTTGTGATCAATAATGTCCTCTAGTTCTTCTTTGGTCATAAATTCCTTCCTCTTCCACAGGTCTGAGAAGTAAACTATCCTATGTTCTTCTAATTTATTTATAATCTCATTCTTTATGCCTAGGTCATGAACCCATTTTGTCTTTATCTTGGTGTACAGTGTTAAGTGTGGGTCAATGCTTAGTTTCTGCCATACTAATTTCAAATTTTCCCAGCAATTTTTGTCAAACAGTGAATTCTTTTCCCAAAAGCTGGGGTCTTTGGGTTTTTCAAACACTAGATTATTAACGTTATTGACTATTTTGTCCTTTGAACCTAACCTATTCCACTGATCAACGAGTCTATTTCTTAACCAATACCAAATGGTTCTGGTAACCGCTGCGTTATAATATAATTTTAAATCTGGTACAGCTAGGCCATCTTCATTTGATTTTTTTTTCATTAGTTCTTGCTCTTTTGTTTTTCCATATAAACTTTGTTGTTATTTGAAATTCGTGATCTCTTGTTTTTTCCATATGAACTTTATTGTTATTTTTTCTAGGTCAGTAAAATAGTTTTTTGGGAGTCTGATTGTTATAGCACTAAATAAATAGATTACTTTAGATAGTATTGTCATCTTTATTATGTTTGCTCGCCCTATCCAAGAGCATTTAATATTTTTCCAATTGGATAGATCTGACTTTATTTGTGTGGGAAGTGTTTTGTAGTTTGGGTCATATAGTTCCTAATTTTCCCTTAGCAGATAGATTCCCAAATATTTTATACTTATCGGTAGTTACTTTAAATGGAATTTATCTTTGTAACTCTAACTTTGGGTTGTGTTAGTGATATATAAGAATGCTGATGACTTATGTAGGTTTTCCATGAAAAGGTTTAAAAGAAATTGGGTTGTTTTTTTTGAAAATCCTTCCATCTGTTCTGAAGGACTGCTCTGTTGAATTCTAGGGTCTCATACAAACTCAGTTTTCCTAAAGCTGATGTTTTATTCTGCCTCCTTCTTTTGCCATCCTCCACTAAGTCTGGCATGGAAGTGGCCCTGGGCCCTCTAAGACTTTGCCAAAGCAGCTCAAGATCTGGCAAGTCTTCTCAAGTTGGAAAGCCTTCAAGTATGGACCTGGCGATGGCCTATAGGTCTGTCACCCAAACACCAACTCAGCTAAGTTTAGAAAGAGTCCTTGGCCAGAAAACTGGCCACCAGATGATGAATACTCTTTGATGACAATAATAGCTAATATTTATACAATGTTTTAAAGTTTAAAGATGTCATTAATCTCATTTGATCTCCATAATGAGCTTGCAAAGTCAAGACTACTAATATTATTTTGACCATTTTACAGATGAGGAAACTGAGTTTCAGGGTAGCCACATGGCTTGTGCATGATTACAAATAGCTGTTAAGTTTCCATGGCAGACTTAAAACCTATATTTCTCCTAATTTCAGTTCTAGTGTGGCTTTCTGTTTTAATTCAATAAACAAAATAATTATTATCCACCAAGCGTCAGATGAGTTTTGATCTGTCCCAGATAACCTGCACTGATATCTTCACAAATTTTTTTTAGAATTTTAATATTTTAGTTTTTCCTAATTACAAGTAAAATTTTCTATAATTTTGAGTTCTAAATTCTCTCCCACCTTCTATTCCTCCCCAATTACTGATAAAGCATGTACTATGATAAAGATTATACATGTGTAGCCATGTAAAACATATTTCCATGTTAGTCATGTAGTGAAAGAAAACACAAACAAAAAAACACTAATAAAAATAAAGTTTAAAACTAATGTGTTTTGATCTATATTCAGAGTCTACCAGTTCTTTCTTTGGAGGTGGATAGCATTTTTCATTATGAGTTCTTTGGAAGTGTCTTTGTTTTGTTTAAAAAAAAAAAAAAAAGCTAGGTTATTCACAGTTGTTCACTGAACCAAAACATTGCTATTTCTGTGTACAATGTTCTTCTCATTCTTAACCCTTCACTTTGCATCAGTTCATGTACATCTTTCCAGATTTTTCTTTTTAAAAATTTTTGAATTTATTTTTAATTAAAACAACAAAACAAAAATCCATAAGTCTAATTAAAAAAACATGATCTCACATGGAAATGCAGATTTATCATTACAACTTGTTATTCCTAATATATATATATATATATATATATATATATATATATATGTATATATATATATATATATACATATATATATATATACATATATATATATATATATGTATATATATATATATATATATACATATATATATATATACATATATATATATATATAAAAATAAAGTTATTATGGAAATTTTTTTCTTCCCTCATCCCAAAAATGACTATCACAAAGAGCTACTATAAATATTTTGTAAATATTTTTGTTAATCTCTTTGTAATACAGACCTATAGTGGTATTGTTTGATCAAAGGGAATGTACACTTTTATAGCTTTTTTGGACATCATTCCAAATTCTGCATCACTTCATTGCTACTAATGCATTAGAGTCTCAATTTCCCACATCCCTTCCAACATTTGTCATTTCCCTTTTCTATCATATTAGCCAATCTGATAGGTATGAGACAATACTTCAGAGTTGTTTTAATGTTCATTTTTCTAATAAATAGCAATTTAGAGCATTTTGTTTTTCATTTGAAAATTGCCAGTTCATATCCTTTGACCAACCATTTATCAATTTAAGAATGACTCATATTATTATAAATTTGACTCAATTGATAAATTTGAAAGATGAATCCTTTATCAAAGAAACCTGCTGTAATCTTTTCCCCATTTTCTGTTTTTCTTCTAATCTTGGCTGCATTGATTTTGTTTGTGCAAACATTATAATTCAAAACAAAATTATTCATTTTATATTTGTAATGTTCTTTCTATCTCTTACTTGGTAATACATTCTTTCCCCTCACAGATTTTTTCTTTTATGTAGTTTTCTTTTTTCTTTTCTTGTTTATGTAATTGGTTGTTTCATGTGTTTCAAATCATGGGTATTTAAGCCACTGCTGAGAAGATGATAAAAGGAGTACCTTCCTGTAGCCTGCTATGGGCACATATGTAGTCCTGCTGCTCTCTTCCTCTCTTCCTTGCTATGTTCAGAGCTTGGGGAAGGAGCATGTGTGTCCAGCAGTACAGTCCCAAGCTATCCAGACTCAATAGGACAATCATTTTACTACGAATATTTCAGGGGTGTGGTGTAATCCTCTCACTCTTGGCCACATACAGGAATAGCATCCCAATAGGTGCTTGGGTCTAACAGTAATAATATCTCACTCTTATATGGCTATTTACAAAGCACTTTCCTCCTGATAAGCTTGTGGATTGTCAGAAAGTACCAATGTCATTATTTCCATCTTTTAGATGAAGTTGAGGCTCAGAAAGGTTAACATAGAATAAAGTAACCAAATTGGGAGCAGTTCTGGCCTCCAGTTCTTATGACAAGTCCTGTGCATTTGTCTCTGAGACACACTGTCTCTTAGTTATGAAGCTAGTATTCCTGTGTATGGAGACGACTCCCCCTTTTTAGGAATGTCACTGACTGGCTGAGCAATTGCTCAGCCTCAGGCCAGCCAGTGATGTTTTTAATTGGCTGTTATACCATCACTGGATGGCCTGATGTTTGCTGGTGACTCAGCCAATTGGTGACAAAAGATGCCAGAGAGCTGGAAAGCTCTGCAAAGATCCCTCTCTTTCCTTTCTACTTCTTGGGATCTTTATGAGAAGACAGCCCTGGAAACAACCTGAGTTCACCAAAGAGTGCCCAATGGATGCTAGTCTGGAGGTTTTAGGCTGTTTATGTTTCACAAATTTTGTTGTTTCCTATTTTGCCTGGAGCAACCTGCCCTGTGCAGAGCTGAGCATAAGAGAGCAAGGTCAGTCCCCAAAGGATTTGCCTCAGAGAGCTGGGGGGACGGTGCCCAAAGCCATTGGGAAAATTCTTGCTAAAAGAAGAGTTAGAAATGTCTGGTTTCCTTCACTGGCCAGGCTTTGGGTGGAGCTTCAGGGACAGTCCCAGGCACAACTGAGGTTTAAAAATAACCTCTTCTGAGTCCTCTTGCTAAACATGGCAATATTTGTTATTCTGCATGCCTTAACACTGCACTTGCTGGGCAGAATTCTCTCACTGATCTCACACACTGCTTCCACCATTGATGTGCATTCAATAAACATGTATTAAGTCTGTATTGTACAGAGAACACCGTGCTAATCACCAGGAGAGATGCAAAGCTCACAAATAAGTTAGGCTAGATGGGAACTCAGGTAATGGTAATACATATTATGACATGATGCATCCATCAGAGAGGAGCAAAACAAAATCCTAATTCAATTACAGAAAGCTGGGGGGGGAAATAAGCTTTATTGTTATTAGCTCTGCCATTAATAGGAAGGGTTTAGGGTATTTTGTTGAAGCAACAGGAATTCCCACAGAGACAGTAGAATTGACCCACTACCTCCTCCAGGGCTTCTCGGGCTTTCTGGAGGCTTATGGGAGCTTTACAATATGGATGCTGTTTGACAAAGGGTATATAGTAAGACCTAAAAAGACAAATGAAAAGTAGGACATACATTTGTTTGCAGTGTCAGAAAGACTCAAGCTATGTTTATGTTTCACTCACTGTAATTGGTGTTGTGGGGCATACAAAGATTATCCAGTGGGCAGTTATTTATTAAACACCTACTTTATACTGAGCACTCTGCAAGAAAGCTAGATAGTATAATGGATAAAGGCACTGGGCCTGCAGTTAGAAGCCCTGAGTTCAAAGCTGGTTCTCAGAAAATGTAGTAATTGTGTGGCTCCAGCCATGTCATTTAATTTCTGCCTGCCTCAATTTCCTCACTTGTAAAATGAGGATAACAATAGCACATTCCTCCCTCAGCTCCTCATCTGTAAAATGAGGAGAAAATGGCAAACCATTCCAGTATCTTTGCCAAGAAAATCTCAAATGGTTATTGTGAACCCAACCCAACCCAAAAGTGTTGTGAAGATCAAATGAGATAACATCTGTAAAACATTTTGCAAAACTTCAAAGTGCTATACAAATCCTGGCTGTTGTTTTTATCATTACAAGATGCCAGGGATATAAAGGACAAGCATTTGTTAAGAACCAACTATGTGCCAGGTACTCTCTTAGGTGGTACCTTTTTTAGTAGGAATCCAAACACCAAAATGAAATGGCCCCTTCCTTCAAGGAACAAGCCACAACTCTGTGCTGAAGGAATTTATAATCTAGTAGGGAAAATCAGACATATTCTTTCTCCAGAATGAAGCCCTATAACAAAGTGTTTGTACCCTAACTGTCTCAACTACTAAAGGCACCAGTGACAGGCTGGGTAAGTTAAAAAAATAAGGTGATAATGTCGCAGCTCAACTTTGCTGGGCACATCAGATTATAACTCAAAGAGATCATTATCTTCATCAATAACCAACATTTATTAAGCATTCTGTGTCAGACACCATGATAAGATCTAGGAATACAAATATAAGTAAAAATAAAAATGGTTCCTGCCTTTAAGAGCTTACATTCTAATGGGAAAAGATAATGTATTAAAGAAGCTGAAAAATGGAGGCTTCATAGGGAGGGGATAGTAGAAGGAGTCTTTCATACATCACAAAGGGGAATGAGACAAGGCTGTACTGGGCATCTTTCTCAAATGAAAGTTCTGGGAGGACTTATCCAATCAGAGGGAGAAGCCAAATGTGGCAGACGTCTCCTACTATGTAGATTATAGCATCTTCAGGATGAAGAGCTGGGCAAGTAAGAATCCAAAAGTTTTAGAGAAGAATGAGGTTAAGCTTACTTTATCAGATATATAACCTAGGATGAATCTGAATTAATGGAGCTTTGCAAACCATTCCTTTGAGTGAATTAAGTCCCAATTCTCTCAGTCCTTCTTTTGGCAACAATGTGCTAAGTTTGTCAATACAAACTACAGCATTTAGTGTTTGTTGGAAGGATTCCTATCTCCAAATGCTTTGGTCGAAGTCACACAAAAGTAATTAAGTCAAGAGCCCATTCTCTTGTATCATTCTAGCTTTAAAGTCACTCATGACTCATGAAGGCTTGAAATTTGGATTTTAGAACTTTTAGGCTGTCCCTTATTACAATCCAGATAATCATATCATTCAGAGCCATTTCCAGTTATCCTGATCTATATCTGTCTAGTGGCCAGATGGCTCTGGAGGGGAAAGTGAGGCTGGTGACCTTGCACAGTCCTCCCTCACTTAGATCCAATTCACTTTCAAGTCATGCTCTTCCTGATGTCTTGGTTCTCTTCAATGACAAAGGACAAACAATAAAGAGTGAAATGAAGTACTTACTTTGTGTCATGCTCTATTCTAGGCACAAAGACAAAAATAACATATACATACACACACATACAAAATCAAATTTAAAATGTATACAAAATACATATAAGATAATTCCTTGGGAGAGGGCTTAGGCAATGAAGAAAATCAAGAGAGCCTTCCTGTAAGAAGTGGTGCCTGAGATGAATCCTGAAGGAAACTAAGACCTGGTTTCAAGACTTTGGGCAAAATTCTCAGAGAAGAATTCTTGGTTCTCAGTTTCCCTAAGTGTAAAATGAGAGACTGTTCTGGATGATTTCTTCAATCCCCTTTAGTTTTAGTTCTTTGATTTTATGAGTAGAAATGAACAAAAGCAGCAAGTGAATAGAGACATAATATTGTATATGGGAACATCAAGTTTTGCAGGGGTCATGAAAAGGGTGACATGAAATAAGTCTTGAAAGGCTTTTAAAACCCACTTAGAAGAATTAGTATTTTATCTTATAAGTGGCAAGAGGGAGCCATTGAAACTTTTGGAGTAGGAGACTGATGTGGTCAGACCTGTCAGTTTGGCAGCTGCAAAGAGAATGGATGGGAGAGGGGAAAGAGTGGAGGCTAGGTATCCAATTAAGAAACTGTGGCAATAGTTCTGATGAGAGGTGATATAGGCACCTAACTGGGGGGGGGGGGTAATAGACAAAGCAATGATATAATTGCCTCTTTAGCTGCCTTCCAAGAAAATAAACATAGAAAACAATCATAGAAAGGAATATCTCAGAGTGTAGCATTTAGTGTTGGAAGAATTCATTTAGTCCAACTCCAAGTGCCATGGTTAAAGTCACTCTAAGACAGGTAAGTGTGCCATACTGGCTTCATACCTGGGTAACATAAATAGGAAGTGCCTGAGCTAAGATTTGAATATAGGTTCTCTGACTTCAAACCCACCTTCTTTTTCCACTTTACCATGTCAATTCATATCCAGGTGCTAATACTTACTACTTCTATAATCTTGGCTGAATCACTTAGGTCTCTGAGTCAATTTAAGAAAATCATTTTTGTAAACTGCAAAGTGATATGTAAATGTGTATTATTGTTATCCATTTTCATATTTCCATTACATGGCACCATTTTTTTCTCCTAGTTAATCACATTCAAAACTCTCAAGTTATCTTTGATATCTTCCTCTCTCTTCCAACCACATGCAATTAATCTCTAGCTTTCATTGGGTAGCCTTTCAAATTGATAGTCTTAGGATATAGGTTCCCTCCAGCATTTGTCATTTTTGGTATGTGTCAAGTAGTAATTTGGACTTGTTTTAATTTGGATTCCTCTAAATTCATAGTAATTTAGAGCATTTTCCCATAACATTATATACAGCTTTATTTTTTTCTTCTGAAAACTGCTTCCTTTGATTATTTATAAGTTGGGGAATGGTTCTTATTTTAATAAATTTGATTCACTTTCTTATATATTTGAGAAATGAGGTCTTTTTTAGAGAAACTTTCTGTAAGATTTTAAAATATTACTTTATTGTCTTTGGTGTCTTCTACCAAAATGTAGTTTCCCTGATTATCTTTTTCAGTTGAGTCTGATTATGCTGTTTCTTTTTCTGAGATCATGATTACCACCTCTGTTCTCTTCACTTCAGCTGAAGTATAATAGAGCCTTCTCCAAACCTTTCAACTTTCTGAATGTCTTTCTGTCCCAAGTGTATCTCTCATACACAATAGTCTGTTGGATTCTGGTTTCCAATCCATTCTGCAATCTGCTTCCATTCTATGACTTATCTTATCCTGTTCACATTCACAGTTATGATCATTAACTGCAAGTTTCCCACAATCCCATTTTCCTGTTTATCTTTTTCTCTCTTCTTATCTCATTCTTCTTTAAAATTCTGTCACCATTGCTTATTTCAAACCACTCTCCTCCTTATAACATCCTTATGATATTTCTTATCCTCTTCCCCAGCTATTTCTCTAGAGATTTTCTTACCCATACCCATTCTTCCCTCTTCAAACATATTTTGATGAGAATAAGGTTTAAGTATTACCTGCCACCACAACTCATTTTCCACTCCATTATAGAGGCTCTTTCTTGTTCACATCTATTGTATAAGAAAATTTTCTCTGATCTACCTCTCCTTTTCCCCTTCTCTCAAGGCATTCCTCTTTCTCAGTCCTACATTCTTCTTTTGGAAAATTTCCCAACATAATCAATTCATAGCCATGCCCTCTAAGCTTATTCCATCCAACTGCTGTAATAATGATAAAGTTCTTAGAAATCACAAGTATCACCTTCCCATAAAAGAATGCAAATGGTTTAATTCTTTTGAATCTCTTATGATTTCTCTTTCATATTTACTGTTTTATATTTCTCTTGAATCTTGCATTTGAACGACAAATTTTCTATTCAGCCTTGGTCTTTTCATCAAACATAATTGAAAGTCCTCTATCTCATTAAATATCTATATTTGAAATGTCACAATGAAAGCCCAAAGTCTCCAGGGAAGAGTTTTATTGGGGGTATAGTTTATAAATCTCATTTAGTGTGTCCAACCATCATCTCTTAGTCTTGGCTTCTTGTCTCTTTCTCATCCAGTCTATTATCCCACTGGGTCAAGATTAATAGTCCTACAAAACCTCTCTGATCATGTCATTCTTTTCAATGTATTTTCTATGGCTCCCTATTGTCTGATGAATAAAGTTCAAATTCTTTAACCTAGTATTTAAGGTACTCTACAATCTATTTCCTAGTTACAAATGTTTATATATATATATATATGTGTGTGTGTGTGTGTGTGTGTGTGTGTGTGTGTGTGTGTGTGTACATATATAAGTATGTATGTGGGGAGTGTTAGATACAGACATAGACACAGAGAGAAACAGAAACAGAGAGACAGACACAAAAGGAGACAGAAACAGGACTATTCTCTCTGTCTCTTGCTCAATCTCTGTGTGTGTGTCCATATACATATACATCTATACATACTTTTATAGGAGTGTACTGGAGACACCTATTATCAGCTCACGAGAGGCAGTTGTTAAATTTACAGTGTAAGGATTTATATTTTGGAAATTGGCAAATGCTAACAAACAAAGCTTAATTTATTGTTTTATTGTTTGTCTATACTGAAGAAAGTAATATAGAAAATGTTAATTATGAAGATACATGAACTTTTTTCCCCCTGGAAAGCTAGTTGCTAAACATTTATCAGGATACTTCTGGGTTGTATTTGTACATGCATGTAAACATGTATATGTGTATACATGCATACATATCTTTTATACACACATGTATATATGTATTATGTATATATTCATATATGTACACATACCTGTATATACACATTAAAATATACAAGAATAAATGGGTTCAGAGAATGAAGACATCACTACTAGAGAAATTGGGAAAAGCTTTGTGGAGCAGGAATGGGGTAGGATGTGAACTAAATTTTGAAATATGGGTAGAATTGGGGTAACAAGAGAGAATTGGGAGAGTGTGTTAGGCAGAGGAACAGGGTGAGAGCTAAAGCAATCATTTAAGTACTTACTCTGTACAAAAGACTGTGAGTAATGAATCAAAGTGGGGCTGAGGTTTCTGTGTCCAGAGATCTGGAAGGAATTTCCTTGACTTGAATCAGAGACATGTCAGTTGGGAAGCAGAAGGTGATAAGGAGGGGGGGGAGGGAACTTCTCAGGTGAGGCCTTGAATGCCTGGCTGAGAAGAAGGATTTTACTTAAAATTAAGAGGTGGCAACACAAGTCTGGTGGAATCTGAGGACATTTGAATTTTGTATCTTGGAATTTGTAACTTCGTGGCCTTGAATGGATCCTTTTCTCATTCTGGACCCCAATTTTTCATCTACAATGTCAAGACATCATTGCTTTAGAAATTTGAAAGAGACCATAAAGGTCATCTACTCCAATACCTTCATTTTACAGATGAAAAAAATGAGACTTAGAGAATAAAGTGACAAGTTCTAAGTCACAAAGACAATAATTGCAAAGACCTGGCATTCATTAAAAAGGTACCTTTGGCCCAGCTTTAACACTCTTTCTATTAAATCATATTTTCATACAAGTAGGGTTGGATTCTATAATCATTAAGATCTGACTCTCCTTTGATTATTAAGAGCTAGGATTTGTTAAATAAAGAAAAACAAAAACTCACTTTATTTTAGTTTTATTTTTGATAGTTTCTATTCAAGCAGTTATCACATTCTTTATTCTTATAAATAACTGACAACATCAGTCCATGATGCTGGTGAGATATGTTGTTATAAATGACCCAAAGGGAACACTCACTAATAGAAACAACACAGAGCCCACCCATAGGACATTGCTTTGTATCAGCACGAGCCCACCACATAAAGCTAGAAAGGCATAAAGTCTGCCAAACCAAATCTTACAGAGATAGGTTCAATTTAATAGTGACTCTTGTTGACATAGTCAATTGTCCAGGCAAGGATACATGTTAGGTTTCAAGTGACTGTTAACAAAATTATCATCATTTTCATCATCCTAAATTCTGTCTGTTCTACAATCATATTTCCCACATTCGTCCCCTTTTCTCTGCTCTCTTGACCAGAAGCCTTGTTCAGGTACTCATAATCCATTGAATATGATCAATAATCTCTCTCTTCTCTAATTCATCCTCCATATAGTTGATGAGGTCTTCAATGTTGGCTATATTTAGCAGAGAGAAACTGAGGAATTAATAAAAATTAATCCCTGAGGCAGGTAGAGAGAAGGTGCTGATAGAGAACAGTTAACTACTTGGTCTCATCCTCTAAATGTAAGCTTTGTCCAGTCAGAAATGTAAGTTTTGTCAGACCCCTGAGGTCCATCCTCTGTAGGGGTCTTGCACAGTCTCACCTTGCCATGTCCTGTCTGAAATCCCATCATGACCCTGAGGTTAAACTTTCCCTCTAAAATCTATATATTGGCCACTGCCCTCTTTTGGGTCAGTCCACTATGACTCGTGGCATCTTTTTCCTTATCCCTCCTCTATGCCATGTGGTGTCTCTCCCAACCCCCCCTTCTCCTCCTTATAGCTAGCTAACTTTTTTGAAGTGCTAAGTCCCCTTCAGGAGTTAACCACTAAAGAATGCTCATGGGGCAAATGACAAATTTCACTAAGATACTTATCCTTTCCAGCGTTAGTTATTAAAACCTTTTCCTATGTACTCCCAACTCTATTTCATGTTTACCATTCCCAGTGTCTATTGCATCTCTTCATTTTGTCGGTAGCCTATTCCTCTAAATAAATCTACCTTTTGCCAAAGAGAATGGCCATTGTGAATTCTTCACACAACTGAACCCCAGCTGTTGGTGCATATCATTATCTGGTGTCTACACCCACCCACATCATAATTACTAAAATAAGTTGCAGGTCTCCAGTACTGGTGCTCACACTGAATATTTAACGATTGATTCTCTTGAGCTGGTTGGAGCTGGCTTCAGCACACCCTTATTGGGTGTGTGTTTGTGTTTGTATGTGTGTGTATATGTGTGAGTGTGCCTTCAATACTTGAAGGCAGCTATCTTGTCTCCTTAACATGAGTCTTCTTTTCTCTCAACTAAATACACTCATTTCTTTTAAACAATTTTCAAGTCATGGACTTAAGGACTTTCATCATCCTAGTATCCTCCTCTGTATACTACAATATATTTGGTCTTTTTCAAATCATGGTGCCCAGAATTTTTCAGTGTTTGCTCACTGTTCCTGGTTATGCTTTTAAGACAAACAAAATAAGTCTAATCTCTCTTTCACATCTGATAAGAGGTCAAAGCAGAACCAAGAGAGAACGGGGACTAGAACGTCCAGGAGGAGGTTGTCCCTATTGCCAAAGCTACAGAAAGGTCAAGTATAATGAGAACTGAGAAAAGGCTGCTGGACAAAATAAGAGATCATTGATAATGCTGGAGAGAGCTATTTTAGTCAAGTAGCAGGGTTAGAAGCCAGCTTGCAAGAGATTGAGAAGAGGATGGAAGATAAGGAAATGGGAACAACAAGAATAGAAAACCCTTTCTTGGAGTTTGGCTAATAAAGTGAGAAGTGTCATAGGACAATATCTTAAAGGGATGGCAGAGTCAGTGAAGCCCATTTTGTTTGTTTGTTTTTTAATTAAGGATGGAGAGAAGGGAGGAAGACTTGGTAATTTTTGTGGGAAACTGGATAGGAACCAGTAGAAAAGGAGAAATTAAAGGTGAGGGGAAAAAAAGAGAGAATGCTCAAAATGCATAAGCTTTCACGAGAGTTGGACTAATCAGTGTTAAAAGGTCCTTGAAAGTAGAGACTGTTTAATTACTGTTTTTGTATTTCCTGAAACTAGCACAATTCCTTGTACTTAGCAAACACATATTATCTGTAAAACTTCATTGAAGGGGAAAGGTGGGCCTAGGCAAGGCCCAAATCTTTATCACTGAAGCAAAGTGAGAGAATGTGGAAGATAGAGAAGGGTTTCCAGATCTACATCTATGATCCTACCATCTTGACATTGCCTTGCTGTAAAATCTTCAATGGCTCCCATTTGTCTCTGAAAGGTGCCCTACAATGTCTCCTCCCTACTTCCTCAGACTTATTTTATATTACTTGCTTTCACATAGGGCATAATGGATAGAGTCTGGGGGGTGGAGTCAGGAAAACTCATCTCCATGAGTTCAAATACAGCCTTAAACATTTACTAGCTATATGACCCTGAGCAGGTCATTTAATGATGTCCTGTCTCAGTTTCCTCATTTGTAAAATGATCTGGAGAAAGAATTGACAATCCATTCCAGTATCTTTGCAAAGAAAACCCCAAATGGGGTCATGGAGAGTTGGACGTCACTGAAAAATGAAACCTTTACATAAGCCATCTTCAGAGAAATAGAATTTGAAAACTGAAAGAGCCCTCAGAGATCATCCAGTTTAACTCATACACAAAAGGAATACTAACTGTAACATATCCAAATATTTATTTGGCTTGAGGACCTCTAAGCAAGGGGAAATCATTCTCTCTCCGGACAATTTTAATTGTTGAGTTTTTTCTTAGAATTATATGTTGCCATGTATAATGATCTCCTGGTTCTGCTCATTTCACTCAGCATCACTACACATAAGTCTCTCCAGGCTTCTCTAAAATCATCCTGCTGATTGTTTCTAACAGAACAATAGTATTCCATAACATTTATATACCACAACTTATTCAGCCATTCTCCAATTGATGGGCATCCACTCAGTTTCCAGTTTCTGGCCACTACAAAGAGGGCTGCCATAAACATTTTTGCACATATTAAGGTCACTTTGGGATATAAGCCCAGTAAAAACACTGCTGAATCAAAGGGTATGCACAGTTTGATAACTTTTTGAGCATAGTTCCAAATTGCTCTCCAGCATGGCTGGATCCATTCACTGTTCTACCAATAATATATTCATGTCCCAGTTTTGCATATTCCCTCCAACATTCTGCATTATCTTTCCCTGTTATCTCAGATAATCTGAGAGGTGTGTATTGGTATCTCTTAATTTGCACTTCTCTGATCAATAGTGATTTAGAGCACCTTTTAATATGATTAGAAATGGTTTTAATTTCTTCATCTGAAAATTATCTGTTTATATCCTTTGACCATTTATTATTTGGAGAATGGCTTGAATTGTTATAAATTTGAGTCAATTCGCTGTATATTTTAGAAATGAGGTCTTTATCAGAACCCTTAAGTGTAAAAATGTTTTCCCTATTTATTGCTTCCCTTCTGATCTTGTCTGCATTAGCTTTGTTTGTACAAAAAACTTTTAACTTAATATAATCAAAATTATCTATTTGGTGTTCAATTATGAGTTTCAGCTCTGCTTTGGACACAAATTCTTTCCTTCTTCAAAGATCTGAGAGGTTAAACTATCCTATGTTCTTCTAATTTGTTTATTATAATATCATTCTTTATGTGTAAATGATGAACCCATTTTGATCTTATTTTGGTATATAGTGTTAGGTGTGGATCATAGTTTCTTCCATACTTGTTTCAATTGGTCACTTTTCAATATCCATTCCTTGCTTCAAGCTCTGCCATTTAGGAACAAAGTACATCTAATCCCTCTTCAACCTGACAGACCTTCAGATACTTGAAGACAGCCATCATGTCTCCCTAACATGAGTCTTCTTTTCTCTCAGGTTTCTTTCAACTCATTTTTTTCAACTGATCCTCATGTGTCAAAGACTTTAGACCCTTCAGCATCCTGGTCATTTTCCTCTGTGCACTTCAATTTATCAATGTCTTTTTCAGAGCATAGTATTCAAATCTGAATGCAATAGTCCAGAGAAGGGTATAATGGGATGGTCACTTCTCTTTTCCTGGAAGCTTTGCTTCCTTTAATGAAGTCCAAGAGGACTGGTTGCCACATCACCCTGTTGACACAAATTGAGCTATCAGTCCACTAAGATCCCCAGATTTTTCTAGAGCCACAGCCAGCCTCCCTCATCATATACTTGTTGATTTTATTGTCCATAAGTTTGAGACTTTACTTACTGAACTAAACCTGAATTTAATTTCCCATATCTGCATGTTTTTTCAGTCTATCCCCCAATGACTCAAAGAACTCATCCCTCAAGTCTACATTTAGAATCTTTTTCTTTGTTCCAGACTGTGAGTTGTCCCCTCATCCTTCACTGATTTGGAATTAAAAGCCCTGATTCCTAGACAAGTACCATGAGCCTCAGTTTGATCACTAGGAAAAATATAATATATACACAAATTTTACAGTATGTTATGAGGAAAACACTCAGCAAAGTGCAGAATGTTACACAAATAATAACAGCTGACATTTATGATTTGAGATTCTCAGTTAAGTGGCTTAGTGGGTAGAGCTCTGCACTTGGTATCAAGAAATCCTGAGTTCAAATTTGACCTTAGACACAAGCTAGTTGTGTGATCACAACCTCTTTATTCTTCGGTTCTATTGTCTAAGAAATAGGCATAATAATAGCACCTACTTCTCAGGATTATTGTAAAGATAAAATGAAATAAAATAAAGTACTTTGCAGGTCTTTAAGCACTATGTAAATACTAGTTATTATGAAAAGCACAGATCTGGCTGGGAGACTTTTTCTCCCCCTGCCCCTATGTTTTTCTAGATTAGAAGCTTTTCCTTTTAGATCTGAAACCTTTCTTGGTGAGAGGAGCAGAGCCTTGGAATTCATTAATTCATTACATCACTGATTTGCTCAGCAGCCATTTATGGAGTGCCTACAATGGGCAAGCCAGCCTCTGGGTGCTGGCTGCTAGGGCTACAAAGGGACTCTGATTGGAGTTTTAGAGGGGGTAGAGCAGCTAAAATCACCCTGAAGATTAAAAATAAAATAAATATAAATAAATTGAAGCTTGGCTCAAAAAAAAAAAGCCCTTTATACATATTTTATCATTTTATCATTTGACAGTTACAACCAGCCTGTGAAGTGGTTAAGTAAATCATTAAGTCCTTACAGATGAGAAAGCTGAAGCTCACAAGTCATGTAACTCGTCCAATATCACACAAGCACCTGGGGACAAGGTCTAGGTGGTACAGAATATCGGGCCTGGAATTTTGAAGGTTTCTCTTCCTGGGCTCAAATTCTGATATTTACTGGCTGTGTGGCCTTGGGCAAGCCCCTTTACCCTGTTTGCCTCAGTTTCCCTATCTGTAAAATGAGCTGGAAAAGGAAATGACAAACCATTCCAGTATTTTTGCCAAGAAAACCCCAAATGGGGTCACGAAGACTCAGACATGAATGAAAACAACTGAACAGCAACAACTTCCTGACTCCAGGTCCACTGCACTCCCCACCTCCTGCTGGGTGCCATTCTTAGCAGCAAATCAGATGACACATACAAAGCAAAGCACAGAATGCTGTAGCAAAGTTAGTTTTATCCAGGAAGACAGGTTTGCGCTATGAAAGGTTTGCAGCAAGATCCAGTTGAGGAGAGCCTCGAGGGCTGCTAAAGATGAACATCCAGCATGCAAGCCCCCTGGCATTTGGAGTTTGGAAAGGGCAAAAGTCTAAACCTCTGGATTTCTGGCAATAATTTGTAGAGCAGGCACCATGGCAAATCTCGGGGAAGTTAAGAAAGCAAACAGCTAACCCAGCACACAGCATGCTATTTTTAAAGTCGCTATAATTTCATTACTTCAAATTCAAATTCCAGGGAACCTGGCAACCGCCCTTCTCCCAAAGGAGAACGCCTCTGCCAAGACTCAAGTTTAAAAACACTGTCCTTCTCAGCTATCTAAGCACAAACAATGTCTCAGCGGCGGAAGTGGGAGTGCGGGTTATGAGTGTGCATGGAAATGGAGGGGAGTAGGTTAGAGGAAGGGTATGTGCAACTGTGGATAACATAATAAGGCTTCCAAAATTTTTGTCAGCATGGATAAGATTCTGGCACTGATCTCTGTGGGACTTTCAGAAGCCTCCTCTCTTCTCCTAAGACTGTGACTTTGGTTGTGCAGTAATCACTGGACACAGACAACATCTCTTTCCTTCTGGTAGACAGCACTCACGTGTCAGCCCATACCTGTCCCTAGTAGAAAGGTGATTGAAACCAAGAAGAAAGCTACCAAGCCCTGACTGAGGATCAAGAGTCAGATGGACAGCTTTACATAGAATATCAGAATTAGAAGAGACTTTGAAGATCAACGGGTTCAACCTTTTGGTTTCCCAGAGGAGGACATTTAAATCAGTCTTAGATTAATCACAAAATCCCAGATTTGAAAGGGACTCCAATGGTCATTAGTCCAAGCTATACCTGAACAAGAATCTCCTCATGACATATCCACCACATGGTCGTCCAACCTTTGCTTGATGACTTCCAGGGAAAGAACTTCACTACTTGTTATGAAAGTCTATTCTGTTTGTGGAAAAATTTTTCCTTATATCAAGCCGAAAATTATTTGTTTGTAGCTTCTGTTTATTCCAGTGACACAGTATGTCTTGGTCCAGTTCCTCTGAGAGACTTATCTCTTAAATAGCTATTCATAAGTAGCTAGAGTTTCAAGTAAAGCATAAACTGAGGTAGAGACAATAGCCAAAGAGAAATCTTGGATCTGTGGTTATTTTTGATTTGTTTTGTCTGTTGTTGGGTTGGGTCACACCATGAACTTATAACTCAAAAGAAAAAAAAAAAGATTTGGATTCATGGATATTAGGCTATAACGAGGTCTTTGCTCAGTCTTTATTCTTGACCCTTTGGCTGCTCTGGACTCTGTCAAGCATCCCCCGTCCTCCTGAATTCACTCTTTAACATTAGCTTCAATGGCATTACTCTCTTCTAATTTTCTTCCTACTTTTCCAACTATACCCTCTCAGAATCCCTTTTTCCTTTCATCCATGTTTGAGCCTCTTCAGAACTTTGTTCCAGATTCTCCTCTTCCTTCTTTCTCTTTTCTTCTTTTCTCTCTTCCTTTCTATTTTTCTTTTTTCTCTCTTCTCTTCTCTCTCTTTTCCACTTTCTCTTCCTATTCTTCTCTTCCTTTTCCTGCTCCTCCTCTTCCTCCTCTTCTTCTTATTTCTCCTCCTCCTCTTTTTCCTCCTCCTCTTCTTCCTTTTCCTCCTTTTTTTTCTTCCTCCTCTTTCTTCTTTCTTCTTCTTCCCCTTCTCTCATTTTCTCTTTTCTTCTCCTCTCTTTCCCTCTTTCTCTGCTCTTATTCTGTCTTTCTCCTTCCACTTCTACATCTCCATCTCCAAATCCCTCCTTCTATCTGTCTCTTTCTGTCTCTCTCTATGTGTATGTGTGTGTATGTCTCTGTGTGTATATTTTTTCCTGACTGTTATGGTTTGATTATTATCTCTATGTCAGTGATTCACAAATGGATATTCAAATTCTATGTAGGAGTTATCCTCCACTCTCTCCTCTACCCCTTAGATTCTTTTCTTCCTTCTAGGCTCAGTTCAGATATGACCTATGAGAACTTCTTCCTCATCCTTCTGCTTATTATTGTCCTCTCCCTCTTCAAATCTTCTATTTGCTCATCTATTTACCTGTTCCGTCCCCAGTGGGATAAGACTTTAGATATCATCTGATTTAACCTTCTAATATTATTTTTAGTCTTAGAATATCTTAACAGTCTTAAAATTATTGAGGATCAAAGAGATTTTGTTTCTATGAATGATATCTATTGATATTTATTGTCTTATAAATTAAAACATCTTAATATTCTTATTTTTGGCCTTGTGGATCCCCTAAAAGATCTTGCAAACTGTCAAGAAGCCTCCAGACCATGTTTTGAAAACCATAAATTTACAGCTAGAAAGAGATTTCAAGAGCCTCTGGTCTAGTAAGTTCCCAACAGTTTTTACAAACCCCTTTCAACAAAAATTAAAATGTGTTACAAGCCTATAGGGTAATATCATATGCCATCCCTAATATCCTGCAATTACTGTGCAATATCATTTAATAATATTTTAGTACTAACACCTTGGATTATCATATTCAACTCACAGGTCCCTAAATAATCTAAACTAAAGCCTCATTTTATGGGGAGGGAAACTGAGACTCAGAGATTACATAATGAAAGATTTGAAGCTAGAATCCCCTTGCAGGGGATCTGATTTGCCCCTTTATTTTTACAGATAATTAAAGGCTCGAAGATCTTAGGATCTTAAAAGTTAAAAGCTGGAAAAGATCTCTAAGATAGTCTATCTTCTCCAAATCATTTTATTAAGAAAACTGGGGTTCAGAGATGGGATTTTATTAAAATCATACAGATACAACAGATCCAGGATTTGTTTCCAAATCTAGTGCTTTTTACCTTTGCCTTAAACTAACTAGTGAAACTAGAATTCGGGTTTCTTAATTCCCAGTCTGACTTTCTTTTATCACAAAGAGGCAGCAAAGAGTCATAGTGGGTAGAAATGGGAATCAAGAAGACCTAAATTCAAATCCTGCCTAACTGTGTGATTTTGGGCAAATCATGGAACCACCCTGAGCCTCAGTTTCCCTATAACTAAAATAAGGAGATTAGCACCTGCCTTAGGATTGAAAAGATTATCAAAAAATGATACACATAGAGCACTTTGCATATCTTAAATCATTATGTAAGTATTAACTGTTATTAATCCTTACCTGTTTCTTGGGTCTGATTTGAGCACTAAATACCCTGACCCATGACCTTAGGCATAGCTTCTGCTTATGTTCTTCTGCCTGCTTCAGATTCTTTCCTGCTGACCCTAACTTACCTACTTAAGGGCCATGCCCTGACTTTTTCTCTGGTGCTGATATCCCCTATACTGACTTTTTTCTTGACACTCTTAATTCATTTGCCCTCGATTGGTTACCTCTGTTATCTATTTAGCCTGACTCCTGGTTCTGGCACCTTATACTCTAGTGAGTCCAAATGTCATCCACAAATTGGCACTGATAACCAATATATGCTAGTAAGAGAAACCAGGAGCTCAGAACATTTTATTTCCCTGATAGAGTAGTTTTATCTGTTGTTCAGTTGTCTGACTCCTTACAACACTATTTGAGGTTTTCTTGGCAAATCTACTGGAGTTGATTACTATTTACTTCTCCAGATTTAATTTTTACAAATGAGGAAACTGAGGCAAACAGGGTTATTTGATTTACTTAGGGTCTCACAGCTAGTAAGTGTCTGAGTCTAGATTTGAACTCAGGAAGCTGAGTTTTCCTGATTCCAGGTTCAGTACTCTATCCACTGTGCTACCTAGTACCATTTGCAATTAGTTTCAAATACTTTTAATACTTATTTTCTAATATACCACCATGCTAACTGTATTTATTAGCTAGATTAGCTAATTATTATTGTAATCATCATTAACATTATTATAGCTTGTATTTATATAGCAATTTAAAGTTTCCAAAGTGCTTAACAAATGTTCATATGTACATATACATATATATATATATATATATATATATATATATATATACATACATACATACATTCAAAAATCCACTAGGCTGACCATCAATTATTGAAAAGTTGGGGGGGAATTCCTTTTTATACAATTGCCAACTTGGCTTTATCTCTAAAAACTTTATGATATTGATAGAAATTAGTTTATGTTGATTATGCAAGTGAAACTAACAGTGAGTTTTTGAAAGAAGACTACAAATATATGCAAGTTTATTTGTTCCTTTATTTGAAAGCAAGCTGATATCTGAGCTTTGTTCAGAAAAGCAGCTTCTACAATTTGTCATATGTTCTAATGTGAACTGACAGAAATGAATATTTCTTCCCATATTGCAGATCTTAATTCAGCCAGGTCTGTTCATCTGTTGTCTGCATCCTCTCATAAGGTCTACCTTGATAGGCTTTTGTCAAATTCTCCTGACATTTGGCAGTTGAATGCTATAGTGGCTAGAGTCCTAGACTTCTAAGACCTGAGTTCCAATCTTCCACCAGATACTTCTCAGCTCTATGATCTTGGACAATTTTTTTTACCCTGCCAACTTCAGTTTCCTTATATATAAAATGGGGATAATAATAGAACCTATCTTACAGAGTTGTTGTAAAGGTCAAATTAAATTAAACATAAAAAAACTTGGCAAACTTTAAAGTGTTATGTAATTGCTACTCATTATTGTTGTTACTATGTGGGCAACAATGGAACAAATGGGTTATCCATTCCTTATTTCTCACTTTCACTACATGACTAACCCATCCTTTTTTTTTTATTTCTTTTGGTTGTATATTTTCCTAATAATACATTTTCCACCACTTCTTTTGTATACTTTCTTATTCATAACATATTGCATCCTGTTCACGTCTACTGAACATTTCCCCATTTTACTTTAGGTGATTCTCAATTTCAATTGTTAAGTGACTGTAGTATTCTTTGGTAACCATATATCACTAGAAGAACAATACTAGTATTAAAAAAGATTAGTCTTTTCAAAAAGAAACTTGGGGTCAGAGGAAGAACCATAACATTTCTACTCACCTTCCTGTTCCTTTTCAATTTGAGGTTCAAATCATGGTCTATTTATAATGTCTAATGAGTGTTTGCATTGATAGAAAAGCATTAAAAGTAGTCCAATAGACTAAAAACATGATAGTCTAGCTTCTAGACAGGAAACATCTCCAGTGCTTATTATGTGTCCAGCATTATAAATGTTTGTTTAATTGAATTGAATTCTTCATTTTTTTTTCTGTGCAGAGAGTTAGGTCAAAATACTTTTAATACTTATTTTCTACTATACCAGCATGTGAGAGGATGAAAAAAGCTGGGTTTATCTATTAAGTTTCGAGTGATTATAGATCTCATTTAAGACACTGGAGTCAGTGTCCTGAGCGTCCTGCAATCAACACAGCGTCATTTCCAAAGACAAGCATGTAGAGGACCTTACCGCCTATATGGAATCCTTCTTCAACTTGGAATCTGTGCTAGACTTGCTCTCTGATAATGGTGACCTTTCTTAGCAGCATAGGTCACTCTATCTTATATCTCACTTGATAATAATAACAAAAGAGGTAATGAGGTGCAGTGGATAGAGAGTTGTCTTCAGAGGCAGGAAGACTCAAGTTCAAGCACCATCTCTGATATCTCCTGTCTGCTTGATCCTGGGAAAGTTATTTAATTTTCAGTGTTCTAAAAAGCTTTCTAAGGTGCAGAGAAGGGGATGACCTCTACTTGTAAAGGGAATTATTTCACTTGTGCTTTCCTTTATCAATGGAAATCACTGCTCCAGTTGAGATTAGTTGAAATGAATAATTGTTGTTCTTGCTGCTAATAATCACAGGTCACTGAGCAAAGGGACCTTTGTTGTTACAGATATCAAGCCACTTTGTAGTTTGGACACATGGATGGGAGGCAGCTTCAAGGAGAACCTTTAAGGCCAAATTTTAAGATAATAGATTTAAAACTGGAAGGGACTCAGATACCATCAAATCCAACCCATCTCTTCACTTTAGGATGAGGGAACTGAGAGAGAGAATAAGAATCTTACCCAAGTAAGTGTCTAAGAGAAGATTTGAACTCAATTCCAACACTCTACAACCCACTGTTTTGTTTTACTGAATCAAATGTGTCACCTTTATGTTCTAAATCCGATTCTAATAGGAGACTTTTGGGAATTTCTAGATCACCTCATCTAGAACCTTTCTCTTTATATGTGACAAAACTTGGGCCTAGGAAGAAACTTGCTCATGATCACAAAGAGAACTAAATGACAATACTAGAATTAACATCTCTTGATTCAATTTAATTCATAAGAATTGTGCCACGCTATTAGAAAATCCTGAATCACCAAAGAATCACCATTGAAAAGATGATTTTTTTTTTCAATCTGTGGGGTTTTTGTATATACTGAGGCAAGAAAGCAGAACAAGACACTTTGGAAATATTTGCAAAAGCAGTTTTTGTCTTTGTAAACCCCACCATCACCACCCAATGCTTGGCAGAGAGCCTGGCACTCGAAAAGTAAACAGTAAATGTTTGTTGATTGATTTTAAAGGCTCCGAAGGGTACAGACAATATAAGAAGTATTTAGGGAGAGACCAATGGGTCATAGAGTCTAGGAAGGTTTTTGAAGGAGGTGGATCTTAAACTAGAGCCCTTTGGGTACAATCTAGGACTGGAAGAGGCTAAGTTGGAGGGAAAGGAGGAGCATCCTTGGGGCCTGGGGAAGTGCCAGGGGAAAAGTGGGTACAACTAGGCACTGAGACAGACATACAGCACCAAATGGTGCTAAACAGTGCTCACTCAGCTATGTTGTCCATGTGGGTCAGACTAAAATGTGATAGGCAGCTAATTCAGGAGCCCCCCAGGATACCTGAAGCATCCTGATGTCTGCTGGGAAGTTCCTTCCCCTCAACTTTTGAGGGGCAGCATCCCCTTTTTTATTAAAGCTTTTTATTTTCAAAACCTATACATAGATAATTTGTATTCCAAATTTTTCCCTCCCATCCTCCCCTCCCCTAGATGGCAAGTAATTTTATACATGTTGAGTTAAATGTGCAATTCTTCTATACATGTTTCCACAATTATCAGGCAGCATCCCTTTTGCTCCTGCCTTGGGAGCAAGCTTTAACAGAAACGCAGACCCAGACCTGTTTCAAAGGCAGGTTATTACTGAGGAGCAGGAAAGTGGACAGGGTCTGGGCCCTCCCAGAAAGGACTTCTGGTCCTATTGAGTCCAGTTAACTCACTCATAAGAATTCCCTCTATACCATACCCAACAAGTGATCTTGTAGCTTCTGCTCCAAGAGCTCACCTGAAAGCTATCTAATCTGTCTTTGTGATTTCTCCTTGTTTCTAATTCAGCTTTCTAGAGCCCAGATAACCAAGCCTAAGCCCTATTTCCCATGAAAGCCTTTCAAATGCTTTAAGATGGCTACCAAGGTTTGTGCAAACCCTAGAACCAATGGGATGCTGCTGTTTCTCTCCCTCTACTCCCAATACCCCTGAGCAGCCAAACTCTCACCCTTCTCATAGTGGTGAAGGTGGCAGCAATGCACATGGAGTGGAAAAAGAGGTGACATCTTCCAAAGTAGAGACTTAAGGGGCATTGTAGTGGGTGGGGGTGGAGGGAGATCTGACAGTCCAAGGTGTGAAGTGTATGTATATGCAGTGCTTAGACATTAGCCTTTACCTGACTCCTTTTTCTTGTCAAGGTTTTCTTTTGTTTTCAGGGAAAATAGCCTTGGTCATAAAAGGGATATACTTAAGCCCCAATGGCTGAAAGATTTCTGAGACCACAACTGCATTAGGATACCAGCAGGAGGAGAAAGACACTTAGATCTGGTCCCAGGTGAACAGCAGGTTCTACCCTCTCTGAAGACCGAATGTAATCAGAAAACGGCACCATTTCAACTGAAGGCTATGAAATGAGAATTTTTTAATTGATGAAATATACATTTCCAAATCAAATAGATAGGTAGATGGATAGTTAAAAGAATGAAAAAACTATTTAGAGTATGAATATGAATGCGTAGGTACTAGCTACCTTTAAATAAACCCATAACTCAGTATTACCTCAGTAGTTTCAACTGTGAGGAAAGTTTCCAAAGTTCTCAATTCAGTGCAATTCTGATTATTATTGTGGTTAGCCTTCTTATTGTCAGTGCTTTCACCCTCAATGGGACATAGTGAGAACCTGGCTTGTGGCTCAGGTCAGAGTGCACCCCATGAGCCTGGAGCATTTATTTTAGGATCTTTTTCAGAAGATGATTTCCCTACAGAAGATTAACTCAGTTAAGTTTTAAAAGTGAAAGTGAATGTTGAAACTTTCAGAATAATGGCAAGTACCCTTAAGCAAAGTGTTTCAGGACTCATTTTTAAAGGCTTTAGAATAGGGAGGAACCTTAGAGAGAACAGACATTCTTAACTTTATTGGTGTCTTGGACCCCTTTGGCAAGTTATTTGCTCAGTGTCACAGAAGTTGTAAGTAACAGAGAAGAGATTCAAATTCAGACCTGATTGCAAAGCCAGTGCTCTTTCCCTTGGTAACCATGTTGCTTTTGAAAACTTTCTATAACTATTGGAGCTAGATTCTGATGAGTGCCAAGAATAAATTCCCTGAAATGGCCAGTCACCTGTATTTGAAAACACATTATTTGGTTATAATGATGTAAAATATAGTAACTGGTTCCAGCCCAGTGGAACATGCCATACAAATTCAAATAATATTACTATTTCAAAGGATTTAGTTATTCAAACTAATTAAGACCAATAGAAATATTGCATAAACTATGTAAAACTCTCTATCTAGTGTTGAGTCTCTCTTGCTAGGGACCCTCATGAACTCTCTTATAAATCACAAGAATTTTCAAAATTAATTTACCTATCTGGATTACTTGTCTTCACCCTATTAAAAAACCGTGAACTTCTGAAATTAAATTAGGTCTAGACATTTAATTGCTTGCCATTCTAATAGACTCTGGCAAGCTTTAAAACACAAATTTAATATAGAAAACTATATCAACCATATTTCTGAACGAGTTTTTCACTTTCTTGTCCTCCAGAGAAGGGAAATTTGGGAAATTAGCTTTTCAAAAAGACTATAGGTTCACATAGGGTAAGGTCTCTTACTGCTGCAGCTGGAATTAGAGGGTTGAAGCCTTCACTGTGGAAAAATTTGGCACTGATGATTAAAAACATACCTCCTGCACTTGTCAGTTATCCATTGCTCATCATTCATTTGGTTGCTACTAGGCTCCAAGCAGTTCTAGACTTATCTCTTCTTCCTCTGGTCACATACTTCTAATAAAGATCATCATTGAGGAAGGCTATCCTTCATCAATCCCTTTAATTAAACCAACTTGTACAATGATCGACCCCTCTTCTCTGGTCATTGAATGTTTATGCTCTGGGTACAAGCATCCTGTGAAATGTAGTCTTTTCCCTGTTCTGGATACATCTGTTGTAGTTGCATAGAAAAAATTTTACTACTAATTACTAATACTAATTTTAGAGAGGGGAGAACAAGGTTTGGTCTTGAGCTCAGCTACTAGTTAACTTAATCATTTTGCCCAAGTTTCCATACTTAAAACATTTTAACCTGAATTCCTCCACCTGAAAAATGAGGCTAATAAAAGTCTTTTTGAGGATCAAAGAAGATTGATTTCTCATTATCTTGCTTATGTTACTTACAGGCAGAGATTATAACTTTTATATTTTTCTAACTCCTCCTAAGCCTAGTAAAGTCTATTGCACAATACTAAGTATTCATTAAATGATTAGATGAGTTAATAAATTAATAATGGGGATGAAAACATTTTATAATTATACAATACTATCTTAATTTAAACTATGCCTCTGTAGGAGACTCTGAACTCTTCTCCCTTGTGGTAACCTATTGCTGTATCCTATCCTGTACACCACCACTTTCCAATGCCCTTATATATGTAGTGTCTTCCTCCATTAGAATGTAAGCTCACTGTTTAGCTTGGTTGTATTTGTGTTTTCACAGCCAGGACCTAGATTCAGGTCATCTTCATGAGCTCAAATGTGATCTTAGATAATTATCAGTGACACAGTCACTCTGGGCAAGTCATTTATCCCTGTTTGCCTCAGCTTACTCATCTGTAAAATGTGCCGGAGAAAGAAATGGTAAGCCAATCTAGCATCTTTGCCAGGAAAACTCCAAATGGGATCAGGAAGAGTCAGACATGATTGACACAATTAAACAACACATTCCTGGAGAAAATAGAAGTGAAAGAAAAGACAGATTTATATCCCCGTGCTTGTGCCAATGTCATAAAAACTGAACAAAGTTAAACTAAGTCATAATTTCTTATATCCTCTAAGAAAACAAATCTACTTAGAAAAACTCTACGGGTAAACAAAGTCAGGTTACAGAATAAACCATATTCTGAGGGTTCATAAGAGGCTAATTGAGGGGAAAGATGTGCATGTCACCAAGATCAGGGAAATCTCTCCTTGCACTGTTATCTAGGGAAGCTAAGGAATAACTGAATCACTTTGGGAAGCTCAAACTACCCTTTGGTTTTTGTCAAAGAAATGTCAGTTTTCTCTTCACACTATTATTCTAGGAGTCAGATTTTGGTCAGTATAAACAGAATGCAGATTTCTAATTAACCAAAAGACACAGGAAGAATAGCCCTAAGCCTTGAATAATAAAAAGGAAAATTTTGTAATCTCATAATTATATCTATGTATCTCTCTACCTATCTTTCTATCTATCTTTTCATCTAAACTGTCTTTAGGATGTGAAAACATACAGGGCAGAAATATCAAATAAAATAATTAACCAGCTCCACTTAATTTGTTCCCATCAATGCCATGTTCTGATCTAGCTAAAGCTGACCAACCAACTCGTGTGTATCTGGAGTACCTACTTGTTGTCCAGCACTGTTCTAGGTGCTGTGAGGGATACCAAGCCATTGGCCCTGCCCTCAAGAAGCTTAAGATCCACGTGGGAAAGCTGAAGAGACAAGGCAAGGACATATAATACATTTGAGAGCTTATCAGTGAAACCGACTCTATGAAAAGTAGATAAGCAACATAGTGAGATAGAAACAGCACAGGATTTGGATCTAGAGGCCCCAGGATTGCTCAGACAACTTCTTTGAATCTGTTTCTTCCCAAGAAGAAGTTTATTTTCAAATGGGAAACAACGATAGAAGTGTCTGCAGCATTGGTCAAGCTGTTTCTGGGCTAGTTTTTCTAAGTATTTAGCGCTGGAAAGGACTTGAAACCCTAAGTGATCCAACTCACTCTTGGAAAGGTCTCTCCAGCACTAAATCTAATGAAAAATTTATTGAGCACCTGCTACTCTCAAGGCTATGCTAGGTTCCATGAAAATACAGAAAAGTAAAAGGCACTTTTAACTTTAGACCATAGACGTCAAACTCAGGTCACCGAACTTTTGGGTGGGTCCAATCCATATTAAAATGTAATTGGGAAATATGTAGCAAAACAAATAAAAATACAATAAAACAGATAATATTCCATTTCAAAACTGTCGATGTTCAGCTCACAGGGATTCTTACATGTGCATTAGTGGTTCTCATTTCTATTTGAATTTGACACTACTGCTCTAGACCACAAAATGTTATAGTTTAATTAAGGAGATTAGATCTAAGATACATAACAATGATGTGTGCCCATGATGGAGATCACTGTGGTCTGCTCATTATCAAGATAGTGTTCTTGAAGGAAGAAGTGGGATGGATAAGAAGAAAGATAATGGGATGGAGAAGGGAATAGGGGAGAAGGCTTACATGGAGAAGAATCAGCTCCTTCCCTACTATCACTTTTTTTCTAATAGGAGGAAGGAGTGGCACAGTGTCAGATAATTTGAATTCAATTTTAGCCTCAGATACATACTAGCTGAGTGACTTTAGGCAAGCCATTTCACCTCGATTTGCTTCAATTTCCCCATCTGTAAAATGGGGATAATAATAGCATCTATTACCCAGATTGTTGTGAGGAATAAATGAGATAATATATGTAAAGTGCTTTGCAAACCTTAAAACACTATCTAAATGTTAGCTGTCATTAAATGAACCATTAATATAAAATATAATGGAATTATGCTCACTTGAAGTCTGAGTCTGCTTCCTTTTAGGGCATAACACTGGCTTTAGTCTCTCAAAGACTGAGGCAGCAAGCACGTTGGCAATTTGTACCAAGATGGTACCAGGATTTTCAGTGTTTCCTTAGAGATATCCAATATGTTTCTTTTCTAAGGTTCAGAGAAATTCATCACCAGTTTGGCTAAGGGGGAGGAATTTTTCAGCCCACTACAACTCACTTATGCTTCATGGGACTTAAGAAATTTGAACATACTTTAAAATGATTTCCTAAACTTATACAAGTTTTCTCAACTTTAGGGAGAACTAGTAGAAGAGAACTTAGTTTTTAGATATTTTGTAAGGATTTTTAAAAAATCTACAACATTAGGAAGCCTCCTTAAAAGTATATTTCACAAGAAGAACCCATGATTACTCAAAGTTTTCACCCCATTTCTGATGCTGTTTTTTTTTAATACTTTGTGAGTACTTGCTTATTCTGTACCATGTTTGACTTTAAATGTCTACTTGACCCTAGTGGTTTTCCACTTAGGAATTGATCTTGTGGGTCCCCCATTCTTACTTTGGGGTAATAGTGTTATCTCATCCCCAGATGTCTCTTTCCATTTGATGGCAACCTGCCTGGGCACCCTCCCTGAGAAAAAGTAACCAAGCAAAGGCATACACTGTTGCATGGCAACCTGTCTCCTTCCTGGACAGTGTTCCAGAGGTTCATGTGCTCTCATTGATTCCTGGTTACCTGATTGCTGGCCGCCATCCCAGTTCTTCTGAGTCATCCCATCTGCACTGGCTGCTCTGCTCAGTATGCGATGACCTGGCTTGTTTCTTGGCGTGGGCTCCAGACAATTCCCCCCACTTTGACGTTTGGCTCACTTCACATCCCTCATCTGGCTAATTCCTCAGAGCAGGTAATGACCCTGACCCATCTCTTAGAGTAGTTTTATAGCTTACATTTATACAGTGCTTTGCAGCTGACAAAACCCTTTCACATGCAGAAAATGATCTGAATAAAAATAGTTCTTTTAGCAATATTGGAAACAAGAGGAAGATGCTACTACCTGTACTAGTGGATGTTTGTAGAAGGCTTTTTGGCTTCAGATCTGATTTATCCTCAACCCCTTGGTGAAGTGGGTGCCATGAATGTTGTTCTCCTGGCTCTGAAGCAGTCTCGTGTCCCTGTCAGGCATGAGCTTCTAAGCACAGGAGAAAAGAAAGGGATGTCTCAGGGATCAGCTGCAAGGCAACAGTCAGCCTTCTCCAAAAGGGACTCCAAGCCTCAGAACACCAAACGTACTTGGAAGAGGGAGAGGGAGAGATGTCAGGGACTAAACACTGTGGAGCTGAGTGCCTGAGCCATGGGCTGGGATTCTTTCCACTGTGCCTCATCTCTCACTGTGTTAGGATGGAGCTTCAAAAATGGATGTAAGGCATTAATTTAGTCCATGATCCAGAAACTATTCACTATGAGAGTTCCATGCCCAAAAAGGCTATCAAACTGTGCATACCTCTTGATTCAGCAGTGTCTCTATTGGGTCTTTATCCCAAAGAAATCTTAGAGGGAAAAGGACCTATATATGTTAAAATGTTTTCAGTAACCCTTTTTGTAGTGGCAAGGAACTAGAAATTGAGTGGATGTCCATCAGTTGGGGAATGGCTGAATAAGTTATGGTATATGAATGTTATGGAATATTGTTGTTCTGTAAGAAACTATCAGCAAGATGATTTCAGGGAGGACTGAAGAGACTTAACATGAACTGATGCAAAAAGCAGTGAATAGAACCAAGAGAACACTGTACTCAGCAATAATAAGATTATATGATGATCAATTCTGATGCATGTGGCTCCTTTCAACAATGAAGTGATTCAGACCAGACTTGTGATGGAGAGAACCATCTGCATCCAGAGAGAGGACTGTCAGGACTGAGTATGGATCACAACATACAGCATTTTCACCTTTTTTTGTTGTTGTTTGCTTGTTTTTTTTTTCTTTTCATTTTTTTCTTTTTTTATCTGATTTTTCTTGTGTAGCATGATAATTGTGTATGTTTAGAAAAATTGCACATGTTTAATACATATTGGATTACTTGCTGTCTAGGGGAAGGGATGGGAGGAAAGGAGGGAGAAAGATTTGGAACACAAGGTTTTGCAAGGGTGAATGTTGAAAACTAGCTTTGCGTGTATTTTGCAAATAAAAAGCTATTATTAAATATATATATATATATATATATATATATATATATATATATATATATATATATATATATATATATATATATATATATATATATATATATATATATATATATATATATATATATATATATATATATATATATATGAGAGTTCCTGCAGGTGTTCAAGGCTGTGAGGAGTTATACAAACTCTAGGCATGTTCATCACAAGACTCTAGAGGATGGGGACTGCTATTAAATGGACATTTTCCAAGGTTTAGAGGACAGATTCCTTATCCCAACTCTCTTCATACTCTCACCATTATCTGTCTTAGCCTTATGGTTCCTCTGTCAATATCTTCTTCTATCTTTCCATTCCATTGTGATTTATAAAACTCACCATTCTATTGTTGGTAGCTATTATTTCTTTTAAATCTCTTCATTTCAGTCTCTTTCTATCCTTGGCTAATGAAAACCTGATGCTCTCCAGAATACACAGCATCCCTGAGCAGCCTCTCCAGGGTAAGTGCTCTTTTTTCTCATTCTTTCTAGCACTCTGGGTCTGAAAGAGAAATAAAGAATAGGTACTCCTAACTCTTTGCACTGCTCCTTGTAAACCCCCAGAAGCTGACATCACATAGCATCCTCTTCTCTTTGAGGGTCCTCCCAACTATCTATATCACCCCTTCCATCATTATCTGTCATTTACCAACATCCAGATGATTCCCCCCTCCTCTGTCAATGAATTCAGTACTCCACCCAGTTTTCCTTTCCTTTCCAAACCCCAATCTCTATCTTTTCACCTCACCCTCACTTCTCAATCTCTTGAAATCTGGCTTCTTGCTTCATCTTTCAACAGAAATCTTTCAAAGTTACCTAAATTGTCAGATCAGGAGGCTTTTTCTAAGTCCTTATACTTTGTTACTTCTCTTCAAGCACCTGATACTCTTGATCAGCTCAGTGTCTTTAGGGTTTCCTAATGCTTCTTTTTTCCTGGTTTTGTCCCTCAGTTTTTTTGTTTTTGGTTGTTGTTTTTTGTTTTTTGCTGAATAATCATCCTTTTCCTGAATGTAGTTACATCAGCTTCAATGTGTTCAATAATCATTTGTATACTTCCTTGTATCATCATTTAATTATTGGACAGCTTCAACTGGATATCAGAAACAAAATTTGTCTTTGTCTCTAAGCCCTCCATTCTTACTAAACCCCTTAATTCTGTCAAGAGGTGCAATTACCCTTTATCAAATTGATTGCCTTCTCAATGAGAGGGAGGAAGGGAGAGCATTTGGACTTTAAAATTTGAAGAAAAAAAAGCATGCTAAAATTGTTTCTATGTGTAATTGGGAAAAAAATAAGGCTGCATTTAAGCACACACAAAAAAGGGTGTACTATTATTTCTCTAGTTATACAGATTTGAAGCTCTGAAGTCATATTCAGCTTTCTATTTTCACTGACTCTGAATTAGACTGAAAATATTTAAGAAGAAAAAATTGTTTCATTCTTTATATTTATGTCCTCATGTATAACATGCACTTGGTGCAAATATTTGTCAATTGACTGATTCAATCAGTTGCTAAGCCTTCTTCTGCCACAATATACCTCACATCTTTCCCCTTCTCTTCACTCACATGGTCACAGATGTCTTCCCAGTTCAGGCCCACATTACCTTTTGCAATAATTTCTTAACCAGTCTTCTACCTCCAGTTTTTTCCCTCTCTATTTTGTTTTCCACACAGCTGCCATATGAATATTCCTAAAGCAGAAGCACGATGATGTTAGTCCTTCAACATTTGGTCCCACACTACTTTTTCAGGATTTGGGGCATTATTTTCCTCTCTGCCCTCTGTGTTCCAATCTAGTTATTGTCCTGTCTAAATGGCATTCAATCTCTCTCCTCCATTCCTTTTCATAGGTGATTTTCTGTCAGGAAGGTGATCCCTCCTGATTTTCCTCTCAAAGAATCCAACTCTTTTAAATCACAATTTATTTGTGACCTTTCATGATCCCCTCCCTTCCCAGATGTTAGTGCCATCTCTGGGTTGATATGACTTCTTTTATAGTTCTAGTTTATCTTAGTACACTTTATATTACTCAAGTAAAATGGAAGCTCATGAAGGCCAACTCTATGTCATTCTTTTCTCTGTGTCTCCAGTCTCTAGTCCCAAACGTAGTACTTAGCCCAGAGTAGGCACTTAATAAATATTTTGTTGATCAATTAATAAATGTCTATTAAATTTAATGACTAAATTTATGCATGAGAAATATATTGATAGCCACAGCATAGGTTGAAGAGATCTATTATACAATCATTTTAGTTGTGTGTGTGACCCTTTGTGATTCATTTAATTTTTTTTTAAATACACCATTTTCTTCTCCAATTCATTTTACAGATGAGGAAACTGAGGCAAGCAGGGTTAAGTGTCTTTTCCAAGATTACACACCTAGTAAGTATCTGAGAGCAGATTTGAACCTTGATTTCCAGGCTCAGCACTCTATCCACTTTGCCACCCAGCTTCCCTAAGGAATCCAGGACATTGGTAATCATGACCTTTCCCAGGGTCGTGGTGATAGGAATAGAGAAGAGAGGAAAGATCTAAGAGATGTTCTGAGGTAGAATTAATAAGACTAAGTAACTGACAGGATGTGAGAAGAAAGTGGAAGGGTTGTTTCAGAAAAAGGAGATAGGGGAAATAGGGAAAGAACTTCACTAGAAGCTAGAAAGAGCTAAAGAAGAAAATAGTCAACTTGGTTTGGGATTTGTTGAAGTTGAAGTAGGATGAATCAACCAGGTGGAAATGTTCCATAAGCAGTTAAAAATGTATGTCTCATACTTAGAGAGAAATCAAGTCTAGGTGCACAGTGGTAGTTACTTACTTGGAAATGGCAATAAATGAGATTGCCAAGCAAGAGAGTGCAAGGAAAAGAGCCTGGGACAGATTCTTGGGAAATGCCCATATTGATGGCAAATGGAAGAAGATGAGAAGTCGATACATCCGATAATTCAATAAATATTTACTTAAACATCTACAATATTCAAGTTATTAGGCAAGGCATTGGGGAAAGACTAGAGAGAAGGCATATCTTGCCTTCAGGGAATTAAATTTTTCAGGGGAGGGATGCAAAGTAGAGAGAAGTAGGATACTTTATTATTGTTATTCTGTTGTTTTGGGTGTGTCCAACTCTTCATGATGCCATTTGCAAAGATACTGCAGTGGCTTGCCATTTCCTTCTCCAACTCATTTTATAGATACATAAACTGAGGCAAACAGGGTTAAGGGATGTGTCCAAGGAACTTGTAAGTGTCTGAGGCAGGATTTGAACTCATGAAGATGAATCTTCCTGATTCCAAACTCAGTGCTTTGGCCACTATGACCCAGGATAGGGATCAGAATATACAATATTCAGCAATAAATAAGTAGAAGGTAATTTAAGGAGGGAGGGAGTGCTAAAAACAATACTGGAAGACTTCACAGAGAATGTGGCACATAAACTAATCCTCAAATGAAGATAAGGTTTCTGAAAGATAAAGGGGAATGTTGAGGGGAGGATGAGGGGTTACATTCCACACATAGGTGACAGCTTATGTGAATGCACAGGAAACAGGAGATGGAATGTTGAATTCAGAGAACAGTTAGTAGTATAGCCTGACTGCTGAACAATCAGAGCTTTTAAAGAATTCCTTTTAACAGCTATCATTGTACACTCATAAGTAAAATGTTCTTCCTTAGAATATAGAGGGGAGGGAGTGATGGTGATAACAGTTTAACACCTGCCCCCACTCAAAGAAATGTAATTCAGGACATATTTTTTTATTTATTTTGCATTATTAGTATTTTTCCATCAATTTCTTAAGCCTGGATAATCAATAAAATAATCAATTAAACCCTAATTTGTAGTATGTGCTTATTTCCAAGATGTACATACATGCTCACACTGAGCTGGCTTTTTTGAACTGGTTCCAGCATACCCCTAGGACATTCATTGGACATCTCCAAGCACAAGCTGAGTGATCATTTGTTAAGGATTATACAGCTTCTTGTGAGTAAAGTTGGACTGAATATTGTCTGAGGTTTTTCCATCTCTAAAATTCTGTAATTTCTGGGAAATCTAAGAAACACAGCTAAATTTTGAACTACCTTAAGGTCAGAGTGAGAAAAAACTTTTTTTGAGCAAGAGAATGACATGGTCAGATCTTTGCCTCTGAATGATAATTTTGACAACTGCAGGGAGGATGAATTGGGAAGGGGAAAGACTAGAGATGGGAAGAGTAATTAGAAATCCATTATGTTGGTTCAGATGTGAAATGATGAGGGCCTGAAATAGGGAGAAGGCCTTATGAGTGGAAAGAAGGGGATAGAAATGTGTAGGTCAAACCAATAGGACTTGCCAATTGATTAAATATAGATAGGAGAAGAATGCAATGAAGAGGGCAGTGTCAGTGGTGATTTAGGATTGTGATTCTGGGTCCCTTAGAACATAGTAGCCCCTCTGGGGAAAAATAAGGAAATCTAAATGATAGGAATGGATTAAATGGAAAAGGTAAAAAGTAAAGTTTTGGGTATGTTTAATTTGTGATGTCCACTTGATATACTATAAAGTGATAATCCATTGACACTTAGTGTTTGTGGGAATGAAGTTTATAAGGGAAGTAAGGGATTTCTAGACTTGTGATTCATAATAATAAACAACATTTATTTGCAGTTTGATCCTCACAACAATCCTGGGAGATAAGTGCTTCTATTATTCCCATTTTACAGATGAGAGAACTGAAACAATCAGAGATTAAGTGACTTGTCCAGGGTCACATAGCTGATAAGTGTCTGAAGATAGATTTGAACTCAGGGCTTCCTGACTTCAGGCCTAACACTCTATACCCCATGTCATCTAAGAGATAATATTTAAATACCCAGGAGCTGATGCAATTATCAAAAAAGTCAGTATAACAAGAAGAGAGATCAAGACTGAGTCTTAAGGGAAAGGAAATAAGCAAAGATCCAATAAACTTAGAAATGTAAGAGAACCAGGAAGGAATAGCATCATGAAAACCAAGGGAAAAGAGAATACAATAATAATGGCTAATATTGATATAGTGATTCTAAAGTTGCAAAGTGCTTTGCATATTATTTTCTTTGCTTCCAATAATAACTCTTTGAAGTAGGAGCTATTATTATCCCCATTTTACATATGAGGATGTTGAGGCTAAGAGAATTTAAATAACTAGCCAATGGTCCCATGGCAAGTAAGGGTCAGAGGTAGTATTTGAAGTGAGTTCTTCTTGTGTTCATCTTCAGCAGACTATCCACTATGACATCTACCTGTTTCTTGGGGGACTGGCCAATAAATTTTTTAAAAAAGTATAGTGAGATCAGGGAAAATGAAGGTAGAACAGAGATCTAGCCATTAAGAGATTAAAATCAACTTTTTAGAGTATGGTTTTATAGAGCAGGGGGATTGGAAATCAGTATATAGAGATATGAAAAGTAAGTGAGTGGATGGTAAAGAAGTCTAGTCAGCAAACATGGGCAACTCTTCCCTACTCCAGGATATCCAACAGAAGGGATGGGCAACTGGGTTACAAGCTGCAGTACAGTCAATGTAGAAAAGAACTTTAAAGGATTATTATACTTTGGGAATGTGAGGTCACTGGTGACCTTAAAGAGAGCAATTCCAAGAGAATAATTGAAGATAGAGGTCTAATTGTAATGAGGCAGTAGGTAGTAAGGAAATAGTAGTACTGAATAGGGATAATTCTGTCTAGTAAAGCGGACAGTGATAAAATAGTAATTAGATGGGATAGAAAGATTAAGGAAAAGGTCGTGGTTGTTGTTATTTAAGGATTTGGGAAAGGGGCCACAGCAGAAGAAAAGGTTAGAGATGCTTGAGGGTAATAATGATTGCTGAAGTAAGGTCCTATATGTGGCAAGAGGAAATGAGATTAAGGGCACAAGTAAAGGAATTAGCCTTAGTGATAAATAGGAATATTCTTTTTCTATAGCCAGAAGGAAATAGCAAAGAAAATTTCATGCTTCTTGAGAAGTTTTGCAGATTTGAGGAAAGTCAGCTGGATAAATTTATGTCAGGTGACTTCAAATTTCTAGGGAGGTAATAATTTTGCATGTGTATAAATAATGATGATGATAGTTAATTTTTATATAGTACTTTCTTTGTGCCAGGCTCTGTGCTAAGCTCTTAACAATGATTATTTCATTTGATCCTCATATCAACTCCGTGAGAAGTATATGTACACATATGCATGCATTCATGTGTTTTTACTGAGCAAATGTGATGGATGTAGGGTTGATGGGGAGAGCAGAGGAGGCTGGGATAGACACCATTTGTTTGCTGAGTAAATGTGATGGATATAGGGTTGATGGGGAGAGTAGAGGAGGTTTGGATAGACACCATGAAGAATGAGATGAGTCAATAGAAGTTAGGAAGAAAAGAGTTTGGTTTGATGACGTCTCTCCCAAAAAAATTTCCCAAGTCCTTCCCATGAGGGAGGTATGGCTAGACATCAGTCTGAAGAAAATCTGAGTGTTTTAGTAGAAGCAAACTCACCATGAGCCAACAGTGCAATCTAGCAGAAAGAAAGTTACTTCCAACAAGAGTTGTGTTAACAGAGCTGGTGTGTCCAGAACATGGAAGGAGGAGGTCTTGCTGTTCTCGTCACTGGTCAGACTCCAGCTGGAGCATTTTGTTTAGATCTAAGGAAACTGACAAACTGGAGAGTGTCCAAAGGAGGACAACTAAGAAAGTGAAAGACCTTTGAGACAATGACACAAGACCAGAGATTTTTATCCTGGAAAAGAAACAGTTTGGGCTTGGGGCCCAAGAGGAAAGTAGAGAAGGGAAGTCATATTATCTGTCTTAAGAATTTGAAAAGCTGTAAGAGAAGAAGAATTATACTTGTTTTTCTTGGCCCTAGAGGCAGGAATGAAAAAAAAAAAATAAATGAAGTTCTTTTTTTAGTCTTTGAAAATTTTTATATTTTATCTTTCCAATTATATGTAACAATAATTTTTTTCTTCTAAACATTTGTACATTTATTATTGATGCACAAGAAAAATAAGATCAAAGGGAGAAAGAAAAAAAAAACAAGCAAGAAAACAGCAACAACTAAAAAGGTGAAAATGCCATGTTGTGCTCCACATTCAGTCCCCATAATCCACTCTTCAGATGCAGTTGGATCTCTCCATCATAAGTCTATTGAAACTGCCTTGAATCACCTCATTGTTGAAAAGAGCCAAGTCCATCACAGTTGAGATCATTATGTAACAATAAATTTTAACAGCGGTTTTTTATAATCTTGAGTTCCAAATTCTCTTCCTCTCTCCTTTCTCTCTCTCCTTCAGAAGAAAAGCAATTTGATATATAGTGTACAGTCATGCAAAACAAATCTTCATAACTATGTTACAAAAGAAAAAAATGTATGAAAAAAGCCACCAAGAAAAATAAAGTTTTAAAAAGTATACTTTATTTGCATTCAGACTCCACCTGTTCTTTTTATGAAGATGGACATCATTTTTCATTAAAAGTCTTTCAGAATTGTCATGGATCATTGTATTGATCATCCTTGCAATATTGTTATTATTGTGTGCATTGTTTTGGTTCTGCTCACTTCACTTGATGTCAGTTCGTGTAAGTCTTTCAGGTTTTTCTAAAATGTTCCTGCTCATCAAAATACAGAGACTTTGAGTCCACATAATGTAAAACTTCCCAACAATTAGAACCATCCAAAAGTGGAATGGGCTAGGAGGTGAGGGATTCCCCATCACTTAAGGTTTTCAAGTAAAGGGTAAATGACCATTTGTTGGAAAAGTTGACTGTGTTATTCTCTATCAGGGTCAAAAGACAATTTGTCCTTATTGGAGCCTTCTACCTTATCAGTTTTATAATTCACTTCCTTCTAACTCTTAAGGTTGTAATTTAATCTTCCTATAGCTTGCTCAGCTCTAACAAAAAGAGATAGACTAGAAGATCTCTGGGCTTCCTTTCCATCTCTATATTTATAATCATGTGAACTATCCAAGTGGGAGAGGAGAAAACTTTTTGCATAAGTCTTTTTTTTTTTTAAGCACCTAAAACAAAACATAAACCAACTAGTTAAGCTTGTGATAGATAGGATGATATGATTGGAAATGTCACTATTTGGGATTTGAGTCATAGCTTTTCTATTTACCACCTTGTTGATTTGAGACAAATCTCTTATTTCTGCATTTTAATTTTCTCATTCATAGAGTTCCCTTCAATGCTAAATCCTTTGATCCTAAGTAAAGTCCCTTTTGTATTTGTGAAAGTTTTTTTTTTTCCCCCAATTGTTTTTTCCTTACCAAAGATAAGAGAGCAAAGCAGCTATGATTACTGCAGCATCTGCACAGGTTGCTGAGAGACAAACTAAAACAAACTAGAGAATCTGAGGAAACGCAGCTTCAGATCTGACTACAAGGGCACTCAGTCTCAAAGCCCATGAGACGTTTATACTTAAATGGAGCTTTATGAGGTCTCCACTACCTGGACACTAAGAATTCCCCCAAGGATCACATGAACTTTCTAAGTTTGAGTCCACTTTGCCTGGGAATTTTGTATGCAAAAAGAAAGTATACCCCAATTTTGGGGGGATACTTCTGAAATAACTTTCCTTGCTGCACCTGCTTAGTAAAAACCTCTTTCCAAAAGCTATGGAAGAAAAAAATTAAAGGGAGAGAATAAAGTGGTTGTAAGAGAAAGGAATATTAAATAGAATAAGAACTGTGGGCTCTCTATACAAGAATAAGTGCTTTGGAATTACACAGGCATATTTTCATGGAGCCATAGAGTCCAGGGTCTTGACTAGAGGTCAAGAGCAAAAAGAATTTTGCCCAGAGATGCATAAACTTGACCTTGGCAGCTGCCACTCTCTCTTGTAATGTGTATGTACAAGGAATGCAAGCACTTGAGTCTATTTCTGCTTCCAGCTGCTATGTAATCTTAATAAAGGTCTAATTGCTAAAATCATGTGGAGTGGACACGGTGTTCATTTCTCTGTCACATGGGGACGACTTGGCATTCTCCACATGGGTTAGGACACTAAGCTGCCACCCTAACAGTACCACAAGACTCAGTTCTATTCCAAGCATACTTCATCACTGGGCAGGATATGCTAAGCTTGGTCGATGTCCTCATTATTGCTATTTGTATCCTAATGTATGGGCCAACATGGCAGACATTTCTAGCTGAGAAGCACAACACCAAACCATTCTTTCAACTAATTTTTCCAAGCTGACACTGAGTGGAAGATAATGACTTGGAACAAACCTGAAAATAAAAGCTATTGCATTCAATCAGGTTTATAAGGCACACCCTGATTTCTGGCAGACATTTCAGCACAGAGCTTGTTGCTGCTTAGAATTCTTGGATTCTCTTTCAGATGATCTAGATTTATGGAGTTTTTCTTCCTTTGTGTGGAAGGAGCTGGGAGGCAGACCACCACCTCAAAGGGCAACAGGAACTCTAGTTCAAGGCCCTGTAGTAGAGTCTTAACTTTTATTTTTTGATCTTTTGCATTTTACATTTTCTTTTTAAATGAAAGAAAAATCACCAATGAGCCTAAAAGTGCCAATATTCAAATGACAAGGAATGTGATTATATAAGAAATGACAGTTTTGTTTTGTTTTTATATATTTTTTTGATTATATGTTAAATTTAATAGGGTAATACAGAAATTACTCTATTGCCTTCTGAAGTTCTTTACAATTTTTCCCATGTATTTTAAAGTATTTTTCTGTATGTTTAAAAATTTTTTTTGGATTTTAAGCTCATACTCACACTGTTTCTCTCCCCCCCAAAAAAAAATCCCTCCTGTGTGTATATACATACATATATATATTTAGAGAGTACATAAATAATATATAATTATGACATATATTTACACGCAAAATTTCAACTTTCCAGAAAGAATATTGTATTTGGTATCCTGGACCTGAGGTCTTCTACTTTCTTTGTAACTTTGCCTCTGAATCTAAGGTTCTCATCTGTAAAATTAAAGGGGTTATATAAGATGATCTCTAAGATCCCTTTCAACTTAAGATCTGTGATACTATTATCCTGAGGACAGGATCCCTTTTAAGGAGGATTTATTTTATTTGAGGTTATGAAAGAGGAGGTAGAAGTAAATTCCTTTGAAGTTTCCCTTTCAAAAATTCTGTTTCATTAAATCCTGGATCTGTATCATAGCCATTGGGGGAAGCTTTCACTCTGAAATCTTTATTATAATTTGGCCCTGCTTACTAGACTACTAACCCCTCACTACTTGCCCCTTTTATAACTTTGGTCTCCACAAGATCATCTGTCTAGAAAAACAAAATAAATGTTTCAACAATTGATACTCAAACATAGTTATTCGGTTCAGTGAGTTCTTTGCCCCCAAATCATCATTTTCCTTATTTTTCCTTCAGCAGAGCCAGGCTTATTCTATGCTTATCTAAGGTATAGAGTAAAGAGCACTGAACTTGGGGCCAAGTTATCCTGGATTCAAAACTCCTACTCCAGACAGTGAATGTCAAAAGGTCCCTCTCTAACCTTCCACTTTCTCATCCATGAAATGGACATGAACATATTTATATTATTATTATTCTCAAAGGGTTGTTTTGAGGCCTAAATGAGATCATGTAAGTGAAAGTGCTTTCATGTTATATAAATCTGAGGTGCTATTCTTTGGAACAACTGGATGAAGTCCCCTACTGTTTTCTTTCATCTATTTTATGGCTTCTTTGTACTTGAGCTTAAGGTGATCTTTTCCTATCAAAAGACTTTCATGAACTCAACCAATGAAAGAACTCCTGGGTAAATAAGCAAGTCTGCTAGTTTTGCCCCGAGACCACAGATCCCATGTTAATAGGCACCAAGGTACCATGAAATCTGGACAGAGTCCTGGAAGTAGGGAGGCAGCCACAGCTGACGTCCAGTTCCACCAGCTGTCAATGAGAATCACATTGTGCTGATTCCTAAAAGTGAGGTTATTGCTTTCCAGGCTCCCTTCTAGAGATGCTACCCCATCACCACATGGAAAAGTGAGGCCCAGAGCCAGATAATATTGATGCTCCAGGGTCACAGAAGCCAATTTTCCTTCCATTGAGTATTTGGAAGTGAGAATTAATTCATCTCATGGATTTTTCTGTACTCTGAATCTCTGACTGATAAACAGATTGGCTATTCACGGAGAAGGAAAGCTCAGTCCTAGTTTATGCAAAGCAGAATTGAGAGATGGCAGTTGCTTGAGACTGAAGGAGAAATCCCCTTTCTCCTCCCTCCTCCCCCTAATTATGCCCTCCTCACCTCCACCCGCCTTTTACCATTTCAGAACAAATCTTTGGCATTTTGCTCTCTTGTGCTATCAAAAGACTTAAGATTTAAGATCTCTTTCAACATTATAGCATAGTAGACATTCCCATTTGAATTCAGATCAGTGAATCTGCAGTTGTTCTTCCAGCCCTTCACTGAATTGTGAGATTCACAATGTGAGATAATGGTGATAATGGGGAGGATGATATCTGACATGTGCATGGTACTTTAAGTACCATGAAAAAAAGTACTTTACATGAGTTATACCTTTTGATCATTGCAGCATCCCTGTGAGATGAGGGTTATTATTATTCCCATTTTACAGATGAAGGACCTGAGATTCTCGGAGGTTAATGACTTGCCCAGAAGCACAGAGTTAAGTCAGCATATGAGGTAGTATTCAAATTCAGGTCTTTCTGTTTTCATGTTCACTCTGTTTCATCTGCTCTCTTCATTGTTTTGCTGTCTCTTAAAGAGAATAATGAAGCAAAAAGTATTTGTGTTGAAGAAAATGAGGCACTGACCATCAGTTGGGGAATGGCTGAATAAGTTGTGGGATGTGAAGGTAATGGAATATTATTGTTCTATAAAACATGATGAACAAGCTGATTTTAGAAAGGCCTGGAAAGATTTACATGAACTAATGCTGAGCGAAACAAGCAGAACCAGGAATACAATGTACACAGTAACAGCAAGATTGCTTGCTGATCAACTATAAAAGACTTGGTCTTCTCAGTGGTTCAGTGATCCAAAGGAATCACTGAAATGACAGAAAATGCCATCTGCATCCAGGGAAAGAACTAAGGATACTGAATGTAAATCAGCACATGCTATGTCTACTTCTTTTGTTCTGTTTGTATCTCTCCCATGGTTTTTATCTTTTGCTCTGATTTTTCTCTCCCAACATTATCCTTAAAGCAATGTGTGTTTAAAATATATTTTTTTAAAAAGACAAAAATAAGTTCAAGAAAATAAGAGGCACTGGATGATCCTGGAGTATGTACAGAGTGTATAAATCAGAGAACTTGAAACAGGCTTGCTTTCCTCTTCAGAGTAAGTTTGGGTGAAGGCTGTGGGACCGGATAACGCTGGTGTATAAGCTACTCTATTCTGAGAAATAGAATCCTAGCTAGGGTCGGAGAGGAGTGGGGTATCAACGAAAAAATCCCTATAAAACAGCCCCTATTCAGGGTATGGCATATAAAAGTTTGTAACATTTTTTAAAATATTGGTTAATGATGAGTATTTGGTGTGTGAAGTGTTTTTCATTTTAAATTTTTTCAGAGTTTTTGTTTACTTTTATTAAGACTCTTGGCTTTGTTCCTGTTCTAAGAATAGGGGAACTGGCTGACTACAAAGTAAGCCATGCAGTGCCTTTCTTCAGGGCCCCAAATTCTGAGAACTATTTACTCCTCCTGATCAGACTTATGTACTTGGATTGACCTAGAGAAAATAGTGTACCCCTTCGGGTGCATAGTCATTCTGGTAAGTCTTTCCATACCTGAATGAAGTAGGATTGGAGCCCTGAGACTTTTAGCTGGACCTACAAATCCCTAGGTTCATAGATTTAGAGCTGGCTCAGAATTTAGACATCATTAGGTTAATATTGCAGGTCCAGAGAGATTAATCACCTTATCCAACATCATCCAGCTAGTGGTTGATGAACTTGGATGCCTCCATATCAAATACTTTTGCAAATCTAATACTACATACTTTCCCCAATGTGGAGGAAGTGAAGATGCTTAAAACAACAAAAACTGTTTAGGGGGAGTGGACCCATCTCCCCAAAGGCAGAATTCTAGGAACTGGGGGCAAACCCTTGTAATACCTTTAAAATAGACATCCCTTTCCCTGTACCTTTTAACCATCCTATATCCCCATTTTTAAAAACTTTTTCTTAGTGAGTCTAAAATTCTATCAATGAGAACCTGTCAAGTACCTTACAAAATATGAATACACTTTTGCAGTTAAGTGATTGCCAGTCTTAGCTGATATATAGTTATTCCTTAGCATAAAATAGTTCAATCCGACTGCCTTCCTCCTACTATCTACCTACAAACAGCTGCTCTATGTGTATACTATGGATTCAATCCATGGAAGTTAATGAGGAAAATTCGATTGGGAGTTATCCTACTAGAGGGGGGTTGGATAAGGATGGGAGACAAAATCCAGTTTTATCCCACACTTTTTTTAAAAACTTGATCATACTCTGTTTTGGACCAAACTTTGCTCAAGCCAATTAGGCTCGGGTTTGGAATGTCATGAAATATTCATAGACCATAAAATTCAACAAAAATAAATTTACTTACAACAACAATAATAATAGCTAGGACTTATATAGCACTTGGCAACATGCAAAGTATTTTATATGTGTCATCTCATTTGGTGACCAGGGAGGGGAACAGTTAAAAATGAATTTGGAATTTTGAATCAGGGTATCTGACAGAGATGATATAATTATAGTAAATTATGAAGCGTGTGATTTATGGAAAGATGATTACAATTTTACTTTTTAGAAATGTTGAGTTTGAGATGTCATTAAGACATCTGAGTCACTTGAAAATGAAGTTTGATGTAATGGCTAGAAACTGGAAACTGAATGGATGTCTATCAACTGGAGAATGGCCGAATAAATTATGGTATATGAATATTATTGAATATTATTGTTCTGTAAGAAATGACCAACAGGATTATTTCAGAAAGGCTTGGAGAGACTTACATGAACTGATGCTGAGTGAAATGAATGAGATCGTTGTACATGGCAACAACAAGACTAGATAATGATCAATTCTGATGGACATGGTTCTCTTCAATAATGAAGTGATTCAGACCAGTTCCAATTGTTCAATAAAGAGGAGAGCCATCTACACCCAGAGGACTGTGAGAACTGAGTGTGGACCACAACATAGAATTTTTACTCTTTCTGTTGTAGTTTGCTTGCATTTTTTTTTCCTTCTCAGGTTTTTTCTTCTTTCTAGATTGGATTTTTCTTGTGCAGCAAGATAACTGTAGAGATATCTATATACATATATTAGATTTAACATATATTTTAACAAGTATTGGAATTAATCCTAAAACAATCCTAAATCAATTAATCCTAAAACATAGGTCTTATCCCTTTCCAAAAAGCTTTAGAAGTTTCCTATACTAGTAGAACAATAGAAATTTCCCTTATTTGGCGTTTAAATTCCTTGGAAATTGAAATCCAATCTATTTTTCCAGGAAGATTATAATTCAATCCTCTTCACTCTTTACTTGAGTTTACAGATATTATTAGGCATCTAGGTATCACAGCAGATGAAACACTGGGCTTGGAATCAGGAAGACATCTTCATAAACTAAATCTGGGCTCAAACACTTATTACCTGTGTGACTCCAGGTTAATCATTTAATCCTATTTGCCTCAGTTTCCTCATCTATAAAATGAGCTAGAGAAGGAAATGGCAAACTACTACAGGACCTTTGCTAAGAAAACTCCAAATGGGATCACCATGAGTCAAGCGTGACTGTGGTGAATGAACGACAAACAATAACAGCAGATATTGTTATTACAAAATCCTCTATGTTCTAGTCACGTGGGCTTTGTTGTTCTCCGAGGATATTCCATCTCTGTGACTTTTCACAGACTATTTCTTCCTACTCACCTTTACCTCTACCTTAGAACCTTCAATGCTCAACTCAAGTTTCACCTCCTATATATTAAAAAAAAAAACACTTTTCCTGATATCCACTAGTTTTTACTGTTCTTCCACAGAAATAATTTAGTCTTTCAGGTATTTATTCTGTATCTATTTAGCTATGTATGTACTTGTTGCTCTCACTCAACCAAGAAGAATGTAAGCTTCTTGAGGACAAGAGTGGTTTTGGTTTTATGTCCCCTGTTCCCAGCACATACTAGGTGCTTGTTTAATTTAATTATAGGGGTGTCATTTTATTCTACTCATATAGCATATTTATAAAACAGAATTTTATAAAATTGAATAAATAAATAAATTAGTAACAATTTAAATGTGACTATTCCAGGCTTCAGATACTGTATTTTCAATTTTTTCAAAAGAATGAAAGAGAAAAAATATCCCCATAAAATCAGATTCTGTTCAAAGCCAGACACCTTTTAATTAATCCATTCCTTGTTTTCCAAACAAGAGATGCTCCTGGGAAGTACACAAGACCAGAGGGCAGTTGTGTGGGAGGTTGTGGCAATGAGAATGTGTCAGCTCAGACTTCTAAGCACTGAGACATCTCACTAAGAAACAGCCTTCTCTATGGCACTAGGCACTGGAAGCTTCTGTTGTTGTTTTGTCTGAGGATTGGACCATTGCCTAGGAGTGTCTTGAAAAAAAATTTTTGTAGACTTTATTCAAAAATATGATTAATTATTTGATCTCCCTGTATACAGTGTTCTCTCTAGAGGCTCCATGTGCCTTGAATATGTAGGTACTTAATAGGTTTCTAGATTTAGGACTGAAAGGGAACTCAAGGGTCATCTAGTAGAGTAATATCTTTTTATAGAGGAGGAAAATGAATCCCATAAAAGTTAGATGATTCATTTTATTAAACTTGCAAGAAGTAGCAGTCTGGACTTGATTCTATGTTTACCGTTTTTTATTATAATGTTCTTTCTATGATATGATATGAATCATATAGCAAGGTACAAAGTCTAAGAGTCTTATTGCTGGTTACATATAAACAAGCAATAAAAGCAAGAATTTGAAACAATATATAAGTAAAGATCAATGCCTTTAAATGCAGTAGATTTTTTTTCTTTCAACTTTTTTTTTTCTTTTCATTTACATAAAGCCAAAAGAAATCTTGAGTTTAAGAAAAATGGGGAGCTTCTGGGTTTGTTAAAAGGGCAGTCTCCCAAGAACTCTCTACTTGACAAAACTGTTGGGAAAACTGGAAAATAATATGATAGAAACTAGGTATAGATCAACATCTTACACCATAATATCAAAATAAGGTCAAAATTGTACATGATTTAGACATAAAATGTGATACCACAAGAAAATTAGATGACCATGAAATCATTTTCCTGCTAGCTCTATGGATAAGGGAAGACTTTATGACCAAACAAAAAATAAAGAGAATAATAAAATGAATAATTTTTATTATATTAAATTTTTTAAAAAGGTTTTCCACAAACAAAAATTAATGCAACCAAGATTTAAAGGAAAGCTGGGGGAAATTTTTGCAGCAAGTATCTCTGATAAAGATCTCAATTCTCAAATATGTAGAGAACTGAGTCAAATTTAATAGAATACAAGTCATTCCCAGTTGATAAATGGTCAAAGTATATGAACAGAAAGTTTTCAGAACAGGAAAACAAAGTTATAAGTAATCATATAAAAATACTCTAAATAACTATTGATTAGAAAAATGCACATTTAAACAACTCTGAGCTACCACTTCTTACCTATCAAATTGACTAATATGACAGAAAAAGAAAATGATACATGTTGAAGGAGATATGGGAACATTGAAATACTAATGCATTGTTAGGGAAGTTGTAAATTGATCCAAGTACTGTGAAGATCAATTTGGAACTATGCCCAAAGGTTTATACAACTTTGCAAACCCTCTGATTTAGCAATAATAACTAGAGGGTCTGTAAATCCAACAAGATCAAAGACAAAGGAAAATGATGTGAATGTACAAAAATATGTATGGCAGCTTTTTTTGTGGTGGCAAAGAATTAGAAATTGAGGGGCTATCCAAAATTGGGGAATGACTGGAAAATTTGGAATATATGACTATAATGGAAAACTATCATGCTGTAAGAAATGATGAATAGGATATTTCCAGAAGATCCAAGAAAGACTTAGATGAACTGATGCAAAGTGAAATTAGCAGAACCAGAACAGTGTACACACTAACAGCCACACTGTATAATGATCAACTCTAAATGATTGTTATTTTAAGCAACACAATGATTTAAGACAAATCCAAAGGCCTCATAATGAGAAATACTATCCACTTCCCAGAGAAAAAATTGATGGAGTCAGAATGCAGATCAGAGTATGCTATTTTTCACTTTATTTTAATGGGTTATTTTTTGATCTGTCTTTTCTTTTGCAACATGACTAATATGCAATGTGGTTTTTATGACTGCACATATATAATCTATATCAAATTGCTTACTTTCTCAGAGAGATAGTAGGGAAAGGAAAGAGGAAAAGAATTTGGAGCTCAAATTTTAAAATGTTAATGAATGTTAAATGTTTAAAAAATTATATATAATTGGGAATAAAATTAAATGTGTTGCAAATGAGCTTGGCCCCTAGAAATGTCTCTGTCTATAGAAGAAAAATATAAAACAGACAAGATTATAAAATTGAAAGACTTTTCTTAAGGGTAAGAAAACAAATAAGGGGTTTTCATTAGTCTCATTCTGAATATAGGAAAGGCCTGACTCCTTAACTTCAAAACTAAAAGCAATTAAAAGATATTCATTCTTCTTATGTGGAAGAGATAATGCCTCTGATGAGGACTTTAGAAGCTGGAAATAGAAATAAAAATCCACAACCATATCCCCAATGGATTCACACTTGGAAGTGGCCATGACTCTAACAGAACACTATCCAGACATGGCTCCTTTCAACAATGAGGTGATTCAGACCAGTTCCAATGGACTTGTGATGAAGAGGACCATCTCCACCCAGAGAGAGGATTGTAGGGACTGAATGTGGATCTTAATATAGTATTTTCACCTTTTTTATTGTTGTTTGCTAGCATTTTGTTTTCTTTCTAATATTTTTTTTCCTTTCTGATCTGATTTTTCTTGTGCGACATGATTGTGGAAATAGGTATAGAAGAATTGCACATGTTTAACATCTGTTGGATTACTTACCATTTAGGGGAGGGGGTGGAGGAAGGGAGGGAAAAACTTTGGAATACAAGGTTTTGCAAGAGTGAATGTTGAAAATTATCTATGTATTTGCTTCGAAAATAAACAGCTTTCATTAAAAACAAACAGAACACCATCTAGCAATGGTCTGTGTAAGACCAACAAGGAGCAATATCCATAGAATTGGCAGATGCTATATAATACATAAGAGTAAAAGAAAAAAAGGCCCAGCAGAAACAGCATAAGAGTCCCCCAAATCATCAGGCAGCTCTACTGTCAAAGGTGTGTGATCTTCACATGCTTCCTAAGCACATATTCCTGATGCGTTTTCCCTCTTCACATGTCTTTTAGACACATAGGATAAGTACTTCATAGATTCATAAATTTAGGGAACTTCAGGATTATCTAATATATTATCTTCCTTTTTTAGAGAAGCAAACTGTGTCCATAAAGGTTAAATAATTCAAACTTCTAAGAAGCAGTTGACTATATCTCCCTCCATGTATGTATACCAGCTGAACATGTCCCTAGTAAATACTCTCTCCATAATTCTCCCAAACCATGTTTTATGTCTTTCCATACATTTTAGAATCAATCATGTATGATAGTCTGCCACTGACAGACTATTAAATACTACTTTACATGGAAATAGTTTTTCACATATATAATTTTATTTGCTCCTCACAACAACTCTGTGAGATGTATAAGGCAAATTTTCTTGTTTAGGTCCATGATTTCTTCAGTTGAAGGAACTGATCCATAACTAATAATTTTGGGGAATTATCTAGAATACTGAGAGGTCAAGCGATCTGCCCAAACTCAAACAAAATGGGCACCAGTCAGGACTTGAACCTTGGCTTTCCTTCCTGAGAGGACAGTTCAATCTTAACAAGGAAGGCATCAACAACTGGAGAAGTAGAAAGGATTTGAGGAAATGGAGCTAAATTTGGGGGAAAGTCAGGAATGCTGAGAGTCAGGAGTAAAGAACTACAACGTTCCAGGCAGCTAGTTCGAAGGTATTATTTTGGTGGTTGCTGCCATTGTTGTTTGTCCTTCATTCTTCAAAAGGATCATAACATTAGGGAGGTGATATCATGACTTGCAAGTGAATTGGATTTCAGTGAGGGAGGCTGTGCAAGGTCACTTGACTCATTTTTTCCTCCAGAGCCATCTGGGTCAAGTGGCCAGATATAGATAGAACAACTGGAGGTGGCCCTAGATGCAGTGGGAAATCTTGGTCTTTTTAAGATAAGATCTCTAACAAGTCTCACTTTTATTGAGGCAACACCCATTCAGTGATGAAAGTTAAGTAAGAAAGAAATGAGGCAAAGAATGGCTGCAAAGATGGAGAAAGGAGAGGGTGGGTCATATTCAAAGAACTTCAATTAGGAGAACATTGCAGTTCTCAGAGTGCATGAAAGACAAAAAAAAAAAAAAAAAATGTAAAAAACTGAAAAGTGGAAAGGCACTAGGCTATGAAGAGCTTTAAGTGACAGAGTGTAAATTTAATCCTGGGAGTAATATGGAACCAGTGGAATTCACTGAACAGAAGAGTGATATGGTCAGACCTACACTTTAGAAAACTGGACCCCACATACGTGTCTGTGGTCTCTAAGTAGACTCTTTTCATTGTAACATATTGCCTCCAAACCTGTACTAGAACTAATCTGAATATTGATCACTATAGCTTTTTTTTTTCAGCTAAATAATCTTTGAATCTATCAGTCTAGGGTAGCTTAGCCCCTGTCTTATCTTCTGTCAACTAGATGGGGGGGGGGGTCATTGAAATATTGGGTTTAGATTTAGGAGAGACCTTAGTAAAGGTCTTGTCCATCTTTCAAATTTACTGAGGAGGAAATAGAAGCCCAGGGAAATGAAGGAGTTTGGCCATTGCAGAATGGCAACTGCTCTACCGCTTAGAGAGTCACTTGAGGAAGCTGAGAGGTTAAGTGATTTGTCTGGGGTTCATATAGCCAATATTAGGCAGCTATAGCACTTGAACCCAGATCCTTGCAACCCCTAAGCTATCTCCTATCCCCTATGCAATCCTACCTCTCTGATCTTCCTCAGGAAAAATAAAACTATCATTTCTTAATGATAGCTTGATATATTAATGTAATGATTGTTTGATGTATTAAGAGATTGCTCTATGTTAGCATCACAAACTATAATTTCATTTATTAAAAATTTCCATTATAGACAAAAAGTGGAAGATTGCAGATTAATCAGGAGTCCTGGGTTTGGCTTCCCATCCTGCCACTTAGTAGCTGTGTGACATGAGAAAGTCATTTAAATTCTCTGTTTTATAGGCCAATGCCTGCAACTTCCCCAAATAGTAAGGTTATGCTTTCATTCAGACTTTGAGTTCTGGGTTCACTTATATTCCTTGGGTATCTCTTTTTCCCCTTGAAAAGACTACAAGGAGCTCAGAAGTGTGACATTTAAAAATATGCAATCTCAATAATATTCAACAAACATTTTTTAGATAATTAAATACTTGTTGGAATTGTTGAGATTCCATATCCTTGAATACAGTATTTGTAGTATTTCCTAGTATTTGTAAGGTACTCTGAGCACCATATATACAAAGATAAAAGTAAAATTCATCCAGTTCCTTCCCTAAGGAACCTTGCATACTACTGGTGAATATTACACAGTTAACAGTTGATTAAACTTAAGATTAGTGGAGAAAGATGGCCCTAATAACTGAATCAGGAAAGATGGAGTCTCGAGGCATCTGAGCAGAATCTGCCTAAGCGGAAGAAGTAAAAAGGAAGAGAATTCTAGACATGGAGAACAGCAAAGGTGTAGAGTATATGTATATATGGCTATGATGGTTTTTATGAAAAAAAAATTACTTTTGTTATTGACTCTATCTTATAAATGAAACATTAAAGTTTAAAAAAGAAAACATTGTTTCTTAATTACTTGTAAGGTATTCTAGGAGAAACATTGGGCATGGAAGGATAAGGTCATAGGATTTAGAACTGAAGTTATCTTGGAGGAATCTAATCAACTTCTTTATTTACATATAGGAGATTGGTCAATTTCCCAAGATTTAGAGCTATCCAAAAGTAGAGCAGGAATCTCAGGAGGTAGAGAGTTCTCATCCTCACTAAGGGGCCATCAAAACAAGATTACTTGATATCTTGCAGAACACAATGTTTCAAGTATCCTTTTTAACATATGGGTTGAGACTACTGACCTCTGAGGCTCTTTATAGCTCTGAGATTCTGTTATCTTAAGGTAGTAATAATGATGGTGACAGCATTTAAATAGTACCTAGTATGTTCCAGGCACTGTTCCAGGAACTCTTTACAGCTATTACCTAATTTGATGCTCACAACAGTCCTGAGACGTAGCTGCTGTGATTATTCCCATGTTACAGTTGGGGAAATTGAGGCAAACACATTAAATGACTTTCCCAGGGTCACCAGTTAACAAGTATCCCAAAGCTGCCTTTGAACTCAGTTCTTCTTGACTCCAGGCTCAAAATTTTATTCATTGAGTAACCTAGTTGTACCAGTTTTTCCTGAGGTCACATAGAGTAAATTAGCAGAGACAGGGTCAAATCTCAGGGTATCTGATTCCCTCATCCAGGGTTTTTACTTCACAGAATCAAAGAATCTCTGAGTCGGGCGCCCAAGATTTGAGTCTCAACTCTGCCACTTACTAGTTATGTGACTTTGGGCAAATTATTCTACTTTGAGTCTCAGGTTTCTCATTTGTAAAATGGGAATAATTTTTGCACTATCTCATTGACAGGACTGCTGTGAAGAATTCACTTTGTAAACTGTGGAGCATAATCTGCATGTAAATTCTTGTAGTTGTTTAAGAAAGCATTTAGCTGAGTATACAAAATTTTAGAATAATGTTCTATTATGTGTGACTAGGATGTTCATCAAGAATGAAGGAAACAAGCATTTATTAAGATCCTACTAAATGCCAGACTGTGCTAAACACTTTTCACTTCTCTTATGATCCTCCCCATATTCTGAGATAGGTTCTATTGTTTAGCCCATTATATTGTTTTCAGAACCTTGAGTTGGTCCAATTAGAGAGCAACGAGAACTTTTAGCAGGAACTTGGGCTTTCTCTGCTTCTATTGATCCAGCTCCTCCAGGCTGATTTCATTCTGACAAAACACGCTCCCATTTTACATGGGAATTCTTCAGTTAGCTGCTACTGATGAATTAGAAGATCCCAGAGTAATAATTCCCTGAATCCTGCTAAGGAGCAAGCTCAGCTGAGGTACCCATGGGATGAATAGAAGGTCATACACTCAGAATAGGTTTTGCTGTTCCTGGCCAGAACAAATAGCCCAAAGTGATTAAAACTTGTGATTCTGTAACCAGGAGTCATTCAGACATCTGGACAGCTTCTTTGAGAGTTTCTAAAAGTTCCATCATTACCTCATTATCTATTTGCCAAATTGAATTTGAATAGTTTGTTGAAAGAGAGCCTGGGAAACATCATAAATGCTAAGTACTGAACCAACAACTCCCTAAAGTCACCTAAGTCTCATTCCAAGATTCCAGAACCTGATGAATAAAAGGGTAAGGGAAGAGATAGGGAAGTCTTTTAAGCCTACTTAAATTTGTTTATCATTATAATGTATTAGTCTTCCTGCTGATAGCTTAAATTTGTATTGAAGTCACAGTAAAAAAAACACTTTACAAATGTTATTCCACTTGATTCTCAGAACAAGACCCTGAGATAGGTAATACAAGTGTTACTATGGAATGAGGAAACTGAAATCACACAGCTAGTAAACAGTAAAGAAAAAGTGAGTTTAAAGCCAAGGTCATTTGACTTTGAATCCTATGTTCTACAGTGTGTCTATGATATCCTCAATGTGGTTATTTCCTCTAACAACCCATATTTGTGCACACCAAAGCCTATGAAACTATCATGAATGTCTTCCCACAAATTCCCCTAAGGTAGTCCATCCAAAGTACAAGGGGCCTTCTTTGAATTCTCTTCACATTGAATGGAGCAAGGTTGAGTCTAGCCAGTTTAATTCTTTTTCCAAATAGACATTATTCTAATGACATCATTTACATTGATTCATCTTTGTAATCTGCAAGATGTAAACCTCCTTATACCCCCTTCTTCATTATCCCTTAGATGACCCTAAATTAATTCTTAGAGACTACAGTATCCTATGACTTGCAGCCATGAAAAACTACCAGAAAATATTATCATTAAAAAAATGGATTTTTGTTTTAGGGAGAAGCTTGGAATCATTAAAGAACTTTGTAACTTCCCAAAGGAAGTTCCCAGGTCACTGTCCATTTGCAGAATCTGTCCCACAGATTTTTTAAAATAGGTAAGCTCTATGGGTTGTCCACCCAATTATATATCATAATCTGGAGAATAAGCATTTTTCATTCACTTGATTTTTTCCATGAGGATAGTTTTCCATGAGGATAATTCAAACTTCTATTTGAATTATTGTCGTGCTAATTACGACAAGGCTGGGAGTCAGCACAATATGATTCACAAATGAATATTGGACTTTACCATCTAACAGAAATCCTTCTTCAACATGGACTCTGTGCTGGACTGCCTACATGATAGTGGGAAACACCTTTGATAAGTCTATGTTATTCAATTACATCTGACTCTTTAGGACCCCATGGACCACATCCTACATGGGGCTATTTGTTTTTTTGTTTTGTTTTGTTTTTTGGCAAAGATACTGGAATAGGTTGACAGTTCCTTCTCCAATGGATCCTTTTGTTAGGCTATCAAAGGTTAAGTGACTTGCCTAGATTGCACAGCTAGCAAGTGTATGTATGGATGTGAACTCAGGTGTTCCTAACTGTAGGCCCAATGCTTAATCCACGGAGCCATCAGCTAACTTTCTATTTTTTATTATGCCTCAATTAACATTAAAAATCACAGTATCACTAAACAAAGTTATCTATGTTGTCTGTTATGACATCTTTCAAATATCTATAATATTAGCATATTCATGACAAAATCTCATTGAAAGACATCTTTGAAAAAAAGGGTTCTTAATCTCTTTTTGTGTCATAGATTCCCTTTGCATCCTGGTGAATGAAGTCTATGGCCCCTTCTCAAAATCATAATTTTAAGTCATAAAGTAAAATTCACAAGTTTTTGATAGAAGACATTTATAATAAAATAAAGATGTATTTTTTTTCTATTCAAGTTCACAGATCTCCTGAAATTTATCCATAGAGCCTTTGAGAATCTATGGACACTAGAATTAAGAGTCTTGGCTTTAAGGAGATATTTTACTCTATCAATTTCATATATATGCATGTGTATAAATATATACATACATATATATGTGTATATATATATATATATATATATATATATATATATATATATATATATATATATATATTGTAGAGGGCTAGAACTGAGCAGATGCACTTGGATAACTGAGCACTTAAAGCTAATTACCAATTGGACAATTCTCTATTACCACATGTTTGGAGGATGACCCTATTTGACTATTCTGTGATAGCTCAATAGGGGGGTGTGGACAAAGAAGGGAAAGTGAGATCAGTGGGTGGAATAGGAAGAGGAAAAGGATTCATTCTCTTGGCAGTGGAGGGAGAGAAGGAGGTGTGGAGATTGCTAGATCTAATCCCCTGACTGCAACCCCAAAAGACCAAGAATAAAGACTTTTGCTTATCCTGACTCTGGCTGATTCTAGTATATTGAGGGTCTCAACAATATATATTGTCATGTATATATACATAGGTATATGTACATATACACTATTTAGATATATTTCATATGCATATACATTTACTATATGCACACATAGCCAATAAACATCAGAAGAGTAAGAGCTTATGTTCTCTACATTTTTCAATTAGTTATGTGAAGGTTAAAATGTAATCTCCCATGGATTACTGCTAGCAAAAGCGTACCCATTCCTTTCTAAATTCCTTATCAAAGATGCCCTTGATGTATGTATTAATTATTCTAATAATTTTTTTATAGCTGATAACTTTCCCAGGTTCCATCTATATTCCATCTTAACCTGGTGCTATGTGGACTTAGCCTAGTCCAGTTGTTCCTCCCACCTTTGTTTTTCTCTGCAACATTTCCACTTTCTAGCATTACATCAGAGATGTGATTTTAGAATCTAAATGTGTTATTGGCTCCACTCTTCTTGACAGTGAAAAGAGTTTGTTATAACAAGCTTTACAGACTTTTTCCATTTTTTATCAGCTTCTTGTCCTCTTTCCAGTTTCAGCCTTAATACCCATGGGATAACTCTATTTAGTTGGGTCTCTTACCAAGCTTTCTTTAAATTTATTTTCCTTTCACTGCTTATTGAGTTTTTTTGAAGTGTTATTACTCAAAACCTTTCACCATCTCTCTTCTATAAGATTTTACAAATGAGTTTGTATTTTAAATCACCACAGTCATTTGTGACTGGGCAAAGAGACACAAATTAAAAGATGCAGATCAAGACTCAAACTTAAACTCACATAGCTAAACTCTTGGTCTCAATGCCAGTAGCTATGATACGGGGGTAGAGACAGCCACTCATCTTTATAGGAAATCCCAAAATTAAATGATTCTTGTGAAGTCTGGGTTAGCACCCTGGAAGCCTTAGAATCAGATAGAGTCAGGATAAGCAAAAGTCCTTGGTCTTTATCTTTGGTCTTTAGGGGGAGAAGTGAAGGGGATGGACACAAGCTCTCCAAAACCTCCCTCCTCTTCCTCCACCCCCAAAGTGACTCTGGTTTGTCTTACTCCACCCCCTAATCCCTCCTACAATTATCTACATACACATCTATATACAGTTAGCACAGAGTAGTGGGCAGGGCCATTTTCCAAGCATATGCTAATGGAATATTGCCCAATAGGTAATTAGCCTTAAGTGCTAGGTTGTCTAATTCCAGTGCACCTATTCAGAGTTTTAGCCCTTTACAGATTCCATTCTAAAGAGTGAACACGTCTCTCTTAGCACCAACTACAGCAGTGACCATTGTCTAAAATAAACCAGTAGAAATATATGTAACCACTTTTTTTGCCAAAAAATGGCATGAAGCTAGCCAAGTGTGGGTTGTGTACCTGGGGCAATCTGAATAAAAGGGCCTGCTTAATTAGGCTCTTTGAATCCAATATCCATATAGTTCACAAATACTAACATTTTAGTTATTTCTTCATATTCAAAATAATTTTCTGGAATTGTTAGACCAATTCTTAGCTCAATAAAAAGTGCATTAGGGTGCCTGTCTTTCAACAACCCCTATAATATTGGCTTTTCCCATCTTTGTTATCTTTGTCAATTTTCTTGGTGTTGGGTAATATAATCAGAGGCAAGTGAGACATATTTATTTTATTAATAATTTAGAGTAATCATTCATGTATTTGTTAATAGTTTGTAATTCTTCCAAAATTGTTTCATATCCTTTGACCACCAAAACATGGTTTTTAACCTTAGATATTTGATTAAGTTCTCTGTATATCTTGTATACCCAATCCTTAATGAAGATGTTTGATATAAAGATCTTTTTTTTTTAATCCTTTAGTAGCTGCTTCCCTTTTTATCCTAGTTGCATTGATTTCACTTGTGCAAAACATTTTCAATTCCATTTAATAAAATTATCTATTTTATCTTTTGGGATTTTTTCAGAGGCACTTAGGTATAAAAAATGCTGGACTTAGAATAAAGAAGACCTGAGTTCAAATTTCATTGTAGAAACTCACAAACCTTTATGATCCTGGGAAATTAATTTAATCTCTCTGTACCTCAGTGTCCTCATCCCCAAAAGTTGCTGTGAGAATATAGTGAGATAACATATGAAAGGTTCTTTACAAACCTAATGTTTTATATAAATTCTGGTTATTATTATTACCCAACTTTTATCTGGTTAAGGACTCTCCCTATTACCCATAATCTCTGTGAGTTGTAGTGTCCTAAAGAATTTATCATTAAGTGATTGACTCTCCTGTTTTAAGTCTCTCTAAATTTGGATGACACACACAATTAATCTATTGCCAGACCCTTTTCCAGATTAGGAGGACATAACAATCTTCATAAAATGCAAAGATGAGTAATAAAAGTAAGACTATAATAATGTTTCAGTCAGTTTAAGGGGGAAAATGTGAATGACTGTATAATCATTGAATCTAGTTTTCAATTAAGGAATCACTAAAATGAAACAGAATGCTGTAGTTGCTGTTTAGTAGATTAGAAAACAGGATTTGGGGACTTTTTACTTTTAAACCATCCCCCCCCCAAGATTCATGCATTTATTCAACAACCATTTGTTAAGTTCATTTATTCAGGTAAAGCATTGTAGAGTAATGGAAAAAATTTTAAACTTGGAGTCAGAAGAGAATTTGGTTCAATTCCCATTCAGAACATTAGTTATATGATCATTCATAGGACTTTTAGCCTATGAGGTTCAGTTTTCTCATCTGAAAAATGGAGGTTACATTGTCTATTGCATTGGCTTCAAAGAACTCTCAGGAGAATCAAAGGAAATGTTGCCTTACTGATAGGGTCTATGCTTATGATTTTAGTGGTAATAGGAACTCCCCAATGAGGAAACTTTCTCTATCATTGGAGGTTGGAGGCTTAGCTGCAATGTATGGTTTTAGAGAATGGCTTAGAACATTTAGAGATGATACCTAAACCAAAATCAGCTTTACGAATCTTGCCAAGCTTCCTGTCCATAGAACAAGCTTGTATTGATTTCAGAGGAAATCTTCTAAGACAAATACATTTTAATGAAAGAAAAAGTCAACTAGTAGTTTCTTTTATTAAGATGTCAGGCAGTATATCCAATGGAAATCATTACCCTGCCTTATTGCCAATGGAATACATTAAAAAAAAAAAACATTTATCAAGTATCTACTGTGATCAGAATACTATAATCGATGTTAAAGGATATGCTAACATTACAAAGGACAGTGCCATCTTTTGTGAGTGGTGGGATCTTGACAAAGAGAGAGATTTGTTAAAGAACAACAAAAAGAATAACAACAAAAACCCCAAAAAGGATTGAGTTAGAGCATTAAGGAGGATTTAAAAACCCCTTGCTAAGGACCTGATGAATTTCAATATCAGCCTCTTGACTCAAAGGGTGGGAAGGCCAATTTATTGCTGCATCTCTGGCAGCACCTACTTCAGAGAACACCTGCAGATCCCCTCCTTTAAGTCTACTTTTCAATGGGAGTGTTATTGGCACCAGTTAGTAATCTGTCGGAAAGTATCATTTGTGCTTGCATTTGTCCCTAAAAGGGTAATGTGTTAAAATAAGATAATGTCCAAATGTCAGAAACTGAAATAGAAATAGAAAGGAAAAAAAAAACATATCCAAGACCTTTTCAGGCAAGGAATGACTATTTTAATCCACTAATGTTTCTTTGTAGAATTTGACTATATAGAGTAGAGCAGTTTTATAATGTGACTTCTTATTCCATAGATTTGGATTGATTATAATATGAGTTGTACTGGATGATATTAGTTCAGTGATTTCCCCCAAATATAAAGAGAGTTGAGAGTTCCTGATAAAGCCTTAGCTTGCAAGGCAAATAGGGAGAAAGAATGGTTTTATGAATAGAACACTTTCCTTCCCACCCCTACTTATTTAAAATCTACTCAACAAAAGCATCTCTACGCCTTCCATGAAGAGCTCTTCCACTGCTCTAGTCCACACTAAATTCTCCCTTCTCTAAAATCCTTTAGTCTTTATGGTTATTGCCACAGAGTTTTTGCATATATAGCTTTTTTCTTATTCTTTTAAAATATGAATTTTACCTTCCCAGAAAACTTAAAAGTGTCTCAAAAAAAACCCCTCCAAAACAAGATCAACTCTAGAAATCTGATGTTGTTCCTATAGCACCTGGCACAAGGCTGTATTTTCACTATTCTTGCAATGAATACTTGGTTGATTAATCTCAACAAAGTGATGCATAACTTAAAGCAATATTTAAAGAAATCTAAATACTTGGCCAGGTTGGTTCCTCTGACACAATCCAAACCACACTCATATTCAAAGTTGTTCTATCTCAGGAGAGCTTGCTGGAGCTTGTGCTCATCAACACAAGGTAACCTTTTTCCATAAAGATTATCTAAGAAGAATTTTAATTTTGTTCTAAAGCACAATAAAAAGGATGGAATAAGCATAGTTAAAAAGTTGTAATGTGAAATGGTTTTCTTATGGATGCTTTTTAGTGGAAGGTATGATGTTCCAAAGGAGGAACTTTCTTTGCTGATGTTGACTGGCTTCTTCCCTGCAATTTAGTTTTAAAAGAGTTACCTCAGAACACTGAGAGACTGGATAATTTTCTGGGGGTCATGAAGTCAGCATATGTCAGAATCAAGAATTGAACACAAATTTACCCAAAAGATCTATCTATCCTGCACTGATACACACACACACACACACACACACAGAGCACTATACATGTGGCAGTATATATACATAAGTGCATGTGATTGTGTATTATCCATTTGTATGTATCTATCATAAAGGGCAGCCAGTCACTACTGGATTGATACTACAGGAGCTAGTGATTTTTACTAAGCCCTGTGCTTTTCTTGCTTACATGGTTTATTTCCTACAATTGACTATTTCCTTAATAGATGAAAAAGGGTCTCCATACAATTGTATTTCATATTTTAGTCTAACCTAGTGGGAAGAAGAAAGTAAAAAATAAATAAATAAATAAAAATAAAAAAAAGATATGAAACATAAAAAGGAGAATGCTTATATATGAATGCTTGTATGTATATGTATATGTTTGTATATGCATATGTTTACAATACACACATCATACATTTGCGTCCACATGTGTACACATATGACATTCATAATACATATACATGATACAGAGAGACACACATCACTTCAAATTGTAGAATGATTACAATCACTTTGGAGATTTTCTCTACCATGCCATAGAAACCTCTTCACCCTAGAAGTTCATCTTACCCCTGAACCATATACATTGGGATACTCTGTACCCCTACAGCTGCTCCCTCTAATTGGCTAGCTCCTCCCAGAAGGTACATTTTAAGGAGGAAGCTAAGACCAAATCTTCATTCCTTTCTGAAATGTACTCCTAACTCTCCACAGACTTTATTAATCATGGTATCACTGCTTGTACTTTCATTTCCCCCTTGCTCCCTACTCAGTTTTCAGTTTCCTTTTTGTATTGTCTTTCCCCTCTAGAATTTAAGTTCCTAGAGGGTAGGGACTACCCTTTCTGATTGTATTTGTATTCCCAGAATTTAGGGCACTATCTATCATATTCTAAGTGCTTAATAAGTGCTTGTTGCCTTGATTATTCCTAAGCAGTTTTCTTATGAGAGTTACCTTATTTGCTACTTTGTATTTCACCTCCACTGAATACAATTGGATCAAAGTAAAGTGGGTTCTTTTCTTTCAAAGGATTTCTGTCTTCAGACTACTTTTGGCCAGTGTATCTTTACTGCTGTTTTTGATAAAAAATATTTCTGCTAGTAGCCAATACTTTGCAGTTCAGATTCCCAGGAAATAAGAAAGAAGCCAACTGCCTTTCAGGTCTCACAAGGTGCCATGTCAAAGGAAAGAAGACACAGAGAGGAGAAGGTCCCATCCAAGACAGAGGCTTGCCTAAAAGGCCATGAAATCCTGATTTTGGACTTTGGTAGTGGGGGAAGGTCCCTAAACCAACTATGTGGAGCTCGAAGAATTGTTCTCATACCTTGAGGACAGTAGGAAGAAGACCAAAGAATAGAAAACATATAGAGCTCTACATTAGATCCATGAAAGTTTTGTTCATTTAATAGAGTTTTCAGGGCCATCATGAAGCAGTTATAGGATCCCTGCATCTGCTCTGAAGTGGAATGGAGTAAGAAGGCAGGAGGAGGTTCCCTTTCATTATATGCTCCCAATGTGAATAAGGGCAACTAGCTGATACAGTGGATAGAGCTTAACATCAGGTAAACTCATCTTCATGATTTAAATCTGACCTCAGACACTTACTAGCTATGTGATCTTGGGCTAGTCACTTAACCCTGCTTGCCTCAGTTTCCTCATCTGTTAAAATGAACTAGAGAAGGAAATTGTAAACCTCCAGTATTTTTGTCAAGAAAACCCCAAATGGAGTCACAAGGAGCTAAACACAACTGAAATGACTCTGCAATAGCAACAACAAATGTACATAAATCTGTGTGTATGGTTATGGGGAGTGTATATGTGTATGTATCCAGAGAGACAGAGGAAAAGATCCACATACAGGGGGAGAGACAGAGACTGACAGAGAGGGAGGTAGGAAAGGAGAGAATTATTGCTACCATTTTACAGATAATGAACCTCAAGGTCAGTTGTAACTTGCCTATGGAAACATATGTGCTCCAACCAGCTCCTCCTGTGCATCTTAATCCAGTTCTCTGACCACTATACTACATTGTTATTCAACAGGTCCTTACAGGACTCATTTCTAAGGAATGTGTCTATCATGGAATAAAGCTTTCCTGGACATTTTATCCTTCATAAACTCTTTGAATTCTTAGCCCAAGCTTTACCTCTGTTTATGCAGCTGTTCCGAGGTACAGAATGACACGTGCTGATGTCTGACTCTTGCACACACTTCCTATTCATACAGCCAGTAATAAATTCTTCATTTGCTCACAGACTTAAGAGGAATGATTTCCATAGCAACAGTGGGCACTATAGGCAAAAGGCTCCTGAATGTTGCTTCAGTGATAAAGAATTCCCTTCAAGAAGTTCACCATTCAAGAAGATTATGGAATATGACCATTCACCATATCTGCCACAGTACATGACCTACACATGTCTGTTTTCATTCCAGAGCAAAGTTCATTGTCCTTCAGTTCATTTAGCTTATTTCCACACTCCTAGAAAATCAGGAGGATTTTCATATTTCTAGATACCATATAAAAGAATAGGAGATGGCTAAATGTGTTCTCTTTATAAGGGGATTTTTTTGTCCAATTGTAGGTGTATCAATATAGTGGTCAGAGCTGAAAAAAGTGATTTTTGACACCCAGGGCAAGTAGGATGGAATATGAGTGACAAACAACACAAACTGAGTGACAAATCAACTTTGAAACTTATACTATAGAAATAAGAGAAGTAATTAAGACATGTCCAATTGAACATGATAAGGAATAAGGTTACTACTGAGCCTTCTAAGATGCTGAGTGAATGCATGTGATGAAATTCTGCACTCTCTAGATCAGAGGTTCTTAATTTGGAAACAGCAGATTTTAAGGAGTCAGACAACTTGGATGGGAAAAAAATTAAATCACTTCTGGTTTCCTTTGAAGTCATATATATTTTATTTTGTGCATTTAAAAATTTTATTTCAAGGAGCCAATGGGTTTCACCAGACTGCCATAGAGAATCATATTACAAAAAAGAATCTCTATTCTGGATTTTAGTTCTCTTGGATAAACCCTCAGTTACCATCCCAGGCATATAACTCTAATTCCAGGGCTAAACCATCACTGATTAGCCGTTCTAGAATTGAATGTCAGTTTCCTTAACTCTAAAATAGGGATAATAACACTGCTGTCACTTACCCCAGAGGGTGGTTGTAAGGATTAATATATGATCATTATTGATTAATAATTTAACAAAAAGCTAGATATAACTTTTAAGATTTAAAGTTCATTTTCCCACATGATCTTGTGAGATAGATAGTACCTATATTTTAGGTACATTTTACAGATAACAAAACTGAAGACAACATGTCTTGTTGCAAGATTACTTCACCAAGAAATGAAGCCCTGGGAATTGAAGCTAAGTGTTCTGATTAAAAATCCTATACATACTTCACAATACCACATAATAGCAATGACAACAATGCTTCACATTTCCAATAGATCTATTTGTTATTCTTTGAACAGGAACATGATTCTAATGATTAATAAGATATAGGTTTGTTTTTTTGTTTTTGTTTTTGTTTTTGTTTTTTTTTTTTTTTTGTCCTGGAGTAATTCTGCACCATTAATTCTAGATGACTGACTTGACTTTGCAGGTTAACTTGTTAGATTTTAAATCAATCATCTTTCTCATGTTTAGATCATCTTGCAAATGGATTCAGGCCACTATTCTCCCAAATAAATCAATCTCTTTCTTTTTTCTCTACACCTAGGATTTCACTGGCATTAGGATCTTCCAAGGAAAGAAATTCACCATATCTATGCAGATCAACAAACTATAATAAGTCCTATAGTCTTAAAGAATTGCTTAGGGCATTGAAAGGGCCAGGTGACTTGCCCATAAATGTATAACAAGTATGAATCATAGGTAAACCTTGAACCCAAATCTTCTAAGCAGTTGGTGTAGTGGATAGAGCACTGGACCTAGACGGGGAAGATCTCCAAATCTTATCTCATATATTTATTTCCTAGCAGGGCAAGTCATTTGATTTCTACCTCATTTTCTTCATCTGTAAAATGGGGATAATAAAAGCATTTACATCCCAGGATTGTTGTAGAGATAAAGCACTTTGCAAACCTTAAAATCCTATATAATTGATAGCTTCCTCCTGCTCCACTGCTCCTTCCTTCCTTCCTCTTCCTCTTTCTCCTACTCCTCTTCTTCTAAGCAAATAGAGTTTATAATTCTGCACTGATTTCCAGTATAATCTGAGAGATAAAACTCTCTACCAGCTACTCTGACTGAAGTAGGCAACAGAATAGCCCTATTTATTTATATCTTTTTAAAATTAATTTTTGTGCATATCTTCAAATATCTCACTGATGTTCTTTCTCTTTTAAAAAAATTTTTTTCCATCCCTCGCACTCTCAGTTGCCCCCACTTCCTCAATAGAAGCACCTTCTTGTAACAAATATAATCAAGGAAAAAAATTCTGTTGGGCATGTCTAATAACATTCTATACCTCTTATCACCTCTCTGCCAAGAGGAGAGAGGCATGCTGCATCATCAGAGTTTCTCAGTTCTCATTGGCCACTGCTTTGACCTGAGATCTGAAGTCTTTCCAAGAGCTTATCCTAATTTGTATAATGGTAAATCCTTGTTCTATTTGTTTCACTCTTTATTTTTAATACATTTTTCTACTATTTAGTTTCCTTTTTTATTTTTATATTTCTATTGACAAATTGATTTTAAGATGTTTGTATTTTAATTTTTTCTATTTTTAGTATTTTTTCCTTTTAGTAAATTTTTCCTTTTTTAACTGATTGTTAACAATGCATGCAATATGGCATATTCATTAATCTAGGGAAGAAATAAAGAAAATGAACAGAGGCAGCCTACACAATTCTTTTGGATACTTAGATAGCAGAAAAGTAACAGAACAAATCTGTTACACAAAATAACATTTAGTTTAATATTGAAATAATGAAATATTTTAATGCTGATACAGGAATGAATTCCCTGTTCCTTACATATCTGACAAGGATGAGGTCTTGTGACCAATCCAATCCAATAAGTATATAAATGCCTCCTATGTATCTGGTATTGGGCTAAGTTCTAGAGAAGCAATTAATAAAAAGAAAGTCCCTGCCCTCAAAGAACGTACGATCTGGTGAAAAGAGACAACACACAAAAGCGGGTAAAAAAAATCAGTGGGGACTGGGGGAAGAGTAAGTAACTTGGGGTGGAAGTGTGTCTGGCTTTGAGGTAACTTGTTCTGTGGAGGAGTTGAAACCAGGCAGAGCAGCTGAGCAGGACCTGATCCTATTCAACAATAAGAGCCAATTTATACTATCAAACAGTCTCTAACCCATCTCACAACTTTCAGGTGCCCCACCCAACACCAGAGGATGTTCTGAGGTATTAGTTCAGCTTCTCATGACCTTCCTAGGGTCTCCAAGAGCTACCTGCCAGGAATTTCTTAGTTCTACTCTTTTGTGGGTGGAGCCATTTTCCTTTACTTAGGTTAGTTGTAAATTATTTGCTCATACCATGGCTAGGAATTCATCTTTCCTTCAATATTTACCCCATGGAGTCTCCCTTAAAATTCTTAGATGTTATAATTATTGCAGCTTTTTAATCAGATGGTTAGAAATAAATAAAACCAGTCAAATCAATTCAATGTCTTTATTAAGTGCCTGCTTTATGACAGACACTATGCTAAGTTCTGTGATATTAAGGCAAAAAAAATTTTTTGTCTCATAAAGCTCATATTATAATGTGGGAAATATACAAAACTTATGCAAAATGTAAATTGGAAATAAACTTGAGGGAAGGTGCAGACAATGAGGAGAATTAGGGAAAGCTTCTGGAAGAAAGTGGAGTTTTGCCTGGAACATGAAGGAAATCAGGATAGCTGGAAAAGAAAATAAGGAAGGAAGAACATTGAGAAAACTAATGGAAATCTATGGAGTCTGGGATTGGAGTGTTTTACAGTAAGAATCTCAGAGAGACCCATCATGATTGGATCATAATGCATGTAGAGGGAGTTAAATGTAAAAAAAAAAAAAAAAAAAAAAAAAAAAAAAAAAAAAAAAAAACCTGACAATTTGTGAAGAGCTTGAAAAAAGGAAATTTTCTATTTAATTCTATAAGTTATAGGTAGCCAATGGAGTATATTGAATAGCAGGGTAACATGGTCTGCATATTCTGAATATTAGAAAAATCATTTGGGATGTGGGAACTTTTTCATTTAATAGTATTCTATTTTTTCCTAATTACATGCATAGTTTTCAATATTCACCCTTGCAAAACTTTGTGTTCCAAACTTTTTTCTCCCTCCCTTCCCCCCATCCTCTCTCCTAGACCACAAATAATCCAATATATGTTAACCATGTGCAATATACATATTTCCACAATTATCAAGACACTGAACTTATTGTAGAAGGAAAGAGAATGCTCTGGAGGTCGGAGGTGTGTTTGTGTGTACGATAACTCCTTGAGAGTAAAGACTATTTTGGTTATTCTCCAATGCCTGGAAATGAATTCCATTCTGGCCTCAGATACTTGCTAGTTGTATGACCCTGGCAAATCATTGGACCAGTTTGCCTCGATCATCTGTAAAATTGCCTGAAGAAGGAAATGACGAACCATTCCCATAGCTCTGCCAAGAAAACCCCCAAACGAATCACAAGAGTGTACGGGACTGAAAAACATTTGGACAATATGTGTAGATACATATTCTATTCATATATTGTATGTTATATATGTTTTATACAGCAAAGAAGCACATCATGTAATATTGCAAAGCATGAGTAGTGTATAATATGTAAGAAGATAAGTTACAATTACATACAAAGAACACATGTAAGTGTGAGTGATCCCGAAGGCTTCACTGTTAGGTGTGGTTGCAGATGGCCCAGGCTGACCATGGACAGATCCGCTGTCCTGGAGTCAGTTTCTCTAACTTGCCCTAGTGACTGTTCAGGGCTCTATGGGTGCCCTCTGCTCATTCAGTGTCTGGTTTTCCCTGGGGAGCTCTACAGCTCTACCATCACCACCCTCCCCCTTGCCCCTCTCCATCCCTCTTTCTCCAAGAATCACACCTTGCGCGGCTTGATCCCCAAAGTTAGCTATTCCCACTAAGTCTCGAGGCGGAGGCACATCGCCTCTGTCTGCTTCCTCAGCTTGCCAGTGGCAGTTTACTATAAAAGTGCTTCCTTTTTGTCCACTTGAGCGATCCAGGAGTTGAATCTCTGAACCAGAACCGGCTGTAAGCCAGACCACAAAGAACCCAATCGCCTAGGACACGTTTGGGCAAGTGTGAGATGCTCCAGTGTAAACCAAAAGAAGCCTTTCGTAGTCAACCTCTGTTCCTTTTGGAAGCTCCCAGGCAAACCGGTTGCTAGGCAACCACTGATAGTTTTTTATGACCGACGAATATGAGCACATGAATCCTACGTTAACTAGATAACAATACGGTTTTTCTCTGTAGGTTGAGGCATGGCAATCCCTCCTTCAGCACACTTAGAACATGGGAACCAGTCCTGAATGGCAAAGGCAAAACAGCAGCGAAGGATTCCAAGCCTTCAGCATCCCTTGCATCTGCCCCCTTCTCATTCCTTCAGCCACAATCACCCCAGTCTGGCTCTTTATCGCATCTTCCCCATGCTAGTGTAATAGGTTCTTAATAAGTTTCCCTGCAGCCAGTCACTTTCCTCTCCAATCTATACTTCCCACAGCTGTCAAATTCATATTCCTAAGACACAAATATGAGTTTGCCTCCCCCACCCCCATCTCAGAACTTCAGTGACTTCTTCCTGTTTTTAGAATAAGAAGCAAACTCCTTTGTTTGGCTTTAAAAGCACTCCATAATCTATCTATGGCTTATATTTCCAGACTGATTACACATTACTCTCTCCATCATTTGCTCTGTACTTTAGCTAAAGTGCGTTGCTTGCTGCTCCATGTACATGATTCATCTTTCACCTCCATAATTTTGCAAGGGATTTCTTCCTGTCTTCTTCACTTTGGCCCTTTGAAAACCCAAGCTGTAGATAGATAGAGATAGATACATATATGAGTATGTAGATTTACACATATACATACACATATTTTTATTTAAATATATACATATTTTGTATGCATATAATATATAATCAATGGTTTTATTTTTATACACACATATGTGTGTATATATATGTATATGTGTATGTGTGTATATGTAAATGTGTGTTTATGTGTATGATAACTCCTTGAGAGTAAGGTTTACCTTGGTTTCAAAACTTTATCCCTAATCTTCTCCAATGCTTGACACATGACAATTGTTAATTGATTGATGCCAAAGGGACCTCCTTCCCTTTGCCCCTTGCTCACATAGCTATCTTAGCATTTCAGACAGTTTCCACAGCTATTGCTTCCCAGTCTGGTACATAAATCCCAACTTCTTCCTTCACTTTTGGGGGATTCACTTACTATCTCCATAAAAAAAGAAACCTTGGTTCTTGCTAGTAAATGCTTTAAGAGAGGTTTCATTACTCAGCCTAAGATGCTGAAAATTCACCAGCTTCAGTCAGAAGATTAACCCCCCCCCCAAAACCCAGTACTTTCCCAGAATCCTTCTTGCTTTTGTCAGTGAGGCCCAGTTGAAAAGATATCCATTTATCTGAGAGAAGAAATCTTAAGCAGAATCCTGGTTTCATTTCAAAGATGACTCATATTCAGCTACCTTAAAAGAATGATTTACTATAATTCTTGCACTCACCGAATTAATGAGTCTTGGGAAAATCTGGTTTTTTTGGATGGTTTGACTAGGTCACTAGTGGTAAGATGAGGGTTGATGACTTCGAAGTAAGAGGGTCAAGTCTTATCTAGTTCTGTTTCAAATTCAATTTGACTGCTTAACAGAAAAGATAAATTGAACCTGCAGAGAAAACTGAAAATAGCATTTTCTTAGCCTGCCTGTGACAGGCTCAATAGCTCTAGATTTATGAGGGGTGCATGACCTCTCTGCCTTGGTTTTCCACTTTCACTGTTTGCAGGACTGGATTTACATCTGGACAAAAAGGAGCCTTGGGCCACTGGATCAAGCAGAGTCAGTAACCTTGGACTGGGACTGACTGCACACAGTTATGGACTAGGAAGAACAATTAGGTGACAACTACCTGATCCATGCTTCCCAACTGTAAGATTAGTGACCTTACTTTCCCTACAGGTAGGGCAGAAGTAGAATCAATAAATTTAGCTCTTTAGGCCCTCTTATATCCCGATTACCTCCACCCAAGTCCTTTTTTCCTCTGTAGACACTCCTTTGCTTGTCTCCCTAAACCAGGGATTCTTAACCTTGTGATTCATGAATAGATTTCAGAGAGGAGTGTCCATTTAACTTGAATGGGAGGAGGGAATTTTCAGATTTATTTTCAGTAACCTTTAAATAAACTTAGTATTCTCTTCAGTTACTTAAAAATATTATTTTAAGAGGAGTGCACTGACTTTATCAGATTGCCAAAAGAATTCACAACAATAAACAAAAACACTTTAGAATCCCTACTCTAAAAAATTAATAATGCAAAGTTGGCTATATCATGTAAAAAAATGTTTCTATTGGACCATGGCAAGGCAGAAATGTGCAATCTCAGAGAAGTTACAAAGGAATCAATCAAAGCTCCATCATCAATTGAAACCATGTGAGAGCATATAACATAAATTTCTCAATAGGCGCCATGATAATCACTTTAATTAATGAGAAATATATTATCTTCATCTAAAGGGAGTGGTGGGAAATCTGCTAAATATCATAGAATGGCAAAAACTGAAAGGACCTTAAAGATAATTTAGTGTGCACACAAACATGCACATATTAGTGAGTGTGCACATCCACACTCACATTAAAAAAATCACATTAAATGACATTTAAAAAGTTGAAACTGGGGCTCATACAGTTTCCAAAGTCATATAAAGAGTAAAAGCAGAGCTAGGATTAGTCTCTCAGGTTGGGGCTCTACCTATTACATCATGTAATTAAGGGTCCCATCCTGATAAGAGGAATATCCTCTATTTTAATTAATACTTTGAACAGCTGTTCAGTATCAAGAAGCCACTGTTTCTGGAAACCCTGCCATTGACACCCACCTCTATCCTGCCACAGGATACTCTGGTTTCTACAAATTTGGTGATTATCATGTGTAATTGTCTGCTGCAGCTCTAAAATAGGGGATAGCACCCTTCTGAACTAAGTGCTTACTGCACTTTGGGTGAGATAACCATTGAGGTCTCTTCTAACTCTTAAATTCTGTGATTTTAAACATTTATTAATCACAATGTATGCTACATTTTAAGTATACAGAGACATAAATACAACAGACCCTAACCTCAAGGAGCTTAAAGCTCTACAGTGTCTCTCTTATACATCTTAGCCTCCTTCTAACATAGTATTTAAAGTCCCAAGTCCCAATCTGAGGTCTCTAAGGGAACTTTCCTTGAACTTCATATGGTCTTCTTCTTCTCTGGATCAGATCTTTGACAGAATCTTTCTCATTCATATCAGTATTTTTCCACAAGGATAAGGCAATCTCTCTCTGATTGTCTTCCTTGTCCCTCCCCAGAATAATGGGCCAGATAGTTCAAATTACTAGGAGCTGCTTCTTCTAAAAATATAAATAAGGTGGTAAGGTGGGACAGAGTGATTACTGGGCCACCTCCTTCTGACACGGACACAAGGTTGGGAAGGAAATATGTGGGTGCAATTTGGAAGACACATGCATATAATGGATGTGTATACATATATATATATACATACATATAAACATGTGTGTCCACATATACATATATTCAAATGCACAATACTTATACATTTATATATTTTATATATGTGTATGCATTTGTATATGGAAATACAAATATATTTACATAAATAGAAGTCTTTTCCATTTCCACTATGTTACTACTTTGCCACTTAATCTGTAACCTTCCTAAATCTACATGTTTCCCCCATGTGTCTCTACTATTGTGTCTTTGTCCTATGGTATATACACTCTTAAGTTTCTGTAAAAGTATTTTTAATGTGAGTGTGTTTGTACCTAACATAGTTTCTGGCACATTGTTAGCACTATATAAATGTTGCTATTGTTATTATAATTATTATTATTATTTATTTCATTTCTCTCTTGTACTCTGAGGATATCTAATTGCACAAGCCTGACCCTTTCTATACTTGTCAAACTATCTATCAGAGAACAATGAATTAAAGTCAGAAGAAATGGATTTTAATGCTGCCCTTCTACTTAGTAGCTGTGAATTACTGAAGAACTCATTGCTACTCTAGGAGCCTTTTTTCTTCTTTGACCTCTAAAACTCTAAAATTTCATCCAGTTTGGCATTCTGTGGGCTTCTGGTGGTCCATGTGACTGCCCCCAGACAGGCACTGGATATATAATACACTCTCCCCCTTCTCACTCCTTCCCTAGGATTAAAAAGGGCAAAGGGAATAAAGGGAACCTACAATGCAGATAGACACTATAGATGGTCTATCCTTTATTAATAATAACATAAAGGGTTTTTTTTCCCATACTTGTGATTTTGCCAGTATGAGGAACTCCTGGGGCAGCTCCATACACTGATGGAAATCAGCATCTCATGGTTGCCAAGAGCAGTGAGGTATTAAGTGATATGCCCTATGCCATACAGCAAATATATGTCAGAGCATCAAAGATTTGAGAGAAAATGAACTTGAAGGGCATCTAGAAAACTGAGGTCCATATGAGGTTGTATCTTGCCCAAGATTATATGGGAAGCAAAACAGGAATACAAACCCTGACTCAAAATCTAGTACTTTTTGAGGTAGAATTTTTCCTATTCTCCCTTCATCCTTCTTTTTTTTTACCTTAGTATCTCCCTACCCCTCGATGTCCTCCTTTTGTCTCTGTCTGTCACACAGACACAGACACACACACACACACACACACACACACACACATTTATAAAATAACAATTTCTAAATGGTGTTCTCTTGTTCATGCTTGAAGTTTTAAGTACTCAGACTGATCAATGATTAAAAAGCCTCAATCCTCCCTCCTGTATTAGGTTTCTCAGTCCACCCACAATCACTCTGACTAGAGCCTCAGCCTCTTTTGAAACTCAGGGGTCTTCCAAAGGCTTCATCACTTAAAGGTCAAAGATTCTGAGTCATTTCTTTTTCAACTCCAGACAATCCATGTCCAGCAGATCCCATGGAGTTGCACTTCCTTCTTGTATTGCAGGGATAAGCAGAGATCTTTGTACTTGGTAAGAAAGCATTGGCAAAGAGTAGCTTTAAGGAAAATCAGGGCAAAAAAAGAGAGATTTCCCTGAAGGCCTATTTCTCCTGAGTGTGAAGAAAAAAAATGTGCACAGGGCCAGAGGCCCTTTCCCAAGTTTTAATAGGAAAAAAATCAATCTAGTACAGTTCTTTGTGTTCTTGGCCAGTGATGTCAAAGCCCATCCCAGGAAAATGGAAGAAATACTAAATTTAAAGTTTACTAGAGAACTGTGAAAATGAATACTATTTATATATTTTTTAAAAAGGACCTGAGAGAAAGAGGAGGAATCTCATTCTTTTGAAATCAATGGAAAAGGAAAAGGTTTGGTAATGGAAAGATTTTAGTCAATAAGCATTTATTTAAACACCTACTTCATTAACAGCATGCTAAGCACTAAGGAAAACCCCTAAATCTGGAAACCTGTTATGAGGTGGGCAGAACAACATTCTTCATCATTTTCATAATGGGGATATATTTGTGTGCCTGTCATAGAATCACAGGATTCTATGGTCGAGCTGGAAAGGATGATATGGTACAGTGCAAGACTTTAAAAAATTTTTCTACTTCCAACTCCTTTTAACCCAAGAAAATTTTACATGACCCCAGATATCTAGATATATAAATAGGCATACAAACAAAACATTTACTGATAATAAATCATAATTTCATTACTCCTATATTTAGTTAAAAGATCCCATATGAGGTCATGAACCACAAGTTAAGAAGTTAGAGTATAGTGGAAAGAGATCAATCCAATCTAATGATCATTTATTAAAACCTGCTGTTTGTAAGGAGATATAAAGATAACAATGAAAGACAATAGATGAAAATTAGTCCTTTTCCTCAAGAAGCTTACATTCCACTGGGTATAAAAGGAAAGAGGCAAAGTAGTTACAATATGTAAACCACAAAAGAAAGTTATGATAATTGTAGAAGGAACTAGGTAACATTAATAAGGGAATCAGGAAAGATTTCTTAAAAGAAACTGGTGCATAAATTAAGCCTTGAAAGAAACTGGGATTCTAGGAGGTAAAGGTGAGGAAGGAGCAGATTGCATTTACATTAATCATCAATCAATTAGCATTTATTAAGCACATATTATATTCTAGGTGCTAGGGATAGGACAAAAAAATGAAATAATTCCTACCCCCAAGAAGCTTAGATTCTAGTTTACTTATAATCACAATAAAATATTGAAGTTGAAAGGAACTTTAGAGGCCATCTAGTCTAATCCCCTCATTTAACTAAATAAGGACACAGAAGCCTACCCAGAGAGAGGAAAATGACACAGTAATATAGTGAAAGAATTGAGATTAGAACCTGGGTCCCTTGGATTCCAGGCCAGTCATCCTTACTCATTAACCAAATGATGGTGGAATGTACACAATGTGCAGCTTATGGATTCCTATCTTCACGCTTCTATAAATCTTGTAGCTCTCCAAAGCCTCTACTTATGATTGAAGAACTTTGATGTCTTCAGTAATTCTTCAGATTTCTCTTAGCTCAGCCAGAAGCATGATCATTTTTCTTAGCAAAGGTTTTGTTTATGGTCAGTTCAACAATTTGGGATTTGCTGCCCTAACCATATACAAGATTTGGCTTAATAGGATGACTGTCCCTTGTATGATGGCTACAGAGACCCATAGGAATTAAAATCTGGATTGGAATGAAAACAGATAGGTCTCCTGACCTCACTGGAAATGTAGCTTATGATAGATCAAATGCATAGCACACTTGTATGTGTATGCTTGCCTTCCTCCAAACCTCATTTCAAAGGCTTTGACTATTAAAATGCATCTTTTTTGTGATTTTTCAGCTATTAATAATAATTTAGCATCTTGCCTTATCCAAAGTTACCTGGAAGCTGGTTAGTTAACCTGAGTCAGAAAAACAGAAATAAGATAAGAGAAGAAAAGGATACTGAAAAGATCAGGAAAAGCAAATTTTCCAAAGAACAAATTTACCAGTTTTGCTGAGAGCTAGTTTTGGATGAAACCTATGGAAAACTATCTAATAAAAGAATAACAATCACCTCATTATCCCAGAAAAAGGGACCATCAAGAAAAAGGTTGGGGGAAGGAGAAGCAATTGGGGCTGAGTGACTTGAAGTAGGTTCTCTTGACTTCAGGGCCAGTGTTCAGTCCACTAAATATCAACCAAATTTCTTAAATATAAAATTCTATATCCCAAATAGAGGAAGTTGAAGACTTTAGATGAGGAAAATGTTAAGGTGGTGTTCAGACTTCTAACATGTGGAGACTGGCAACACTGGCAGAATTTTGCAGAAATGTCAGAATTTGAAACATTTTTAAGCCATTACTTAACTTTGAGATCTATTGTACCTTATGTGTCCTTAGACTCTAGGAATTCCTCTTTGGCCTAAAGATGCCTTCATTTTGAAGAGGCAAAGAAATTAGAAACCAAATTGCCACCATTCATTGAATTATAGAGAAAACTGTGGTGATCTGTTTCTCTAAATTGCAATTGTTCTCTGGGAGCAGGTTTCTTGGGGAGCTTCTGGAGGCAGCCTTAGTTTCAGTTCAGTTCAATAATCCCAAAATGCAGCCAGGAGTTAAAGTCCTTTACTGTCTCTTTCCAAATCTTATCTCCAGATCCTTTATTTTCTCCTTCAAGTCTTGTCTCCTTCACTTGGGGCTTGGCTAGCTTTCTTAGAGGTGTATCTCTCTCTTTGGCTCCCCAGAGCTCTTGTCCAAGTGTCTCCAGCCAGCACCATGGTGGAATCTCGAATGACTTTTTACTCTGAATCTCCTAGAATGTGGGAATCAGACTCTGCCTCCAAGAGTGAGCTTGTGGCTACTCCTTGAAAGTATGCCCTCTTAAAGGTGTAAATCTCATGGAATTCTAGAAAATATATTACTGAACTAGAGAATTGTTAAGTACCATGCTAAATTACATAATTATATCCATTCCAGTGATTTAGTACCTTGTAAGAATCCTAACAGAAAACAAAAGAAATACTGGAGAAAAAAAATTTATTACATTGATTACATTAAAGTCTTTGTGAATCACAAGAAAATGTGGCAAGTCCTCAAAGAAATGAGAATACCAGATCATCTTACTTGAGGAACCTCTATGGGGCCCAAAAGCTACAGTTAAAACTGAATGTAGAATAACTTGTTGCTTTAAGATTGGAAAAAGAGTATAATATATATTGTCACCTTATTTATTTAACTTAAATGTAGAGTCCATCATGGAAAATACCAGGTTGAAAAAATCAAAAAGTGGAATTAAGGTGTCCAGGAGAAATATCATCTCAGAAATGCAAATGATACCACTCTGATGGCAAAAAGTGAAACGGGATTAAGAAGCCTCCTGAGGAAAGTGAAAGAAGAGAGCTGGCTTGAAGCTTAACATCAAAAAAAATCTAAAATCTTGGCCACTGCTCCCATCACTTCCTAACAAATAGAGGGGAAAGCAGTGGAAGCACTATCAGGTTTTATATTCTTGGGCTCAAAGATTCCTTCAGACTTTGAGTGCAGCCATGAAATTAAAAGACACTTCTTGGAAAGAAAAATATGACAAATCTGGACAGCACACTAAAAAGGAGAGGCATCGGCTAGCCACAAAGATCTGTATAGTCAAAGGTATGGGTTTTCTAAAAGCAATGTGAGAATTGGACCATAAGGAAAACTGAGTGCCCCAGAATCAATGCTTTTGAATTGAGGTTCTGAAGAAGACTTTAGAAAGTCCGTTGGAGAGAAAAAAGGTCAAATCAATTAATATTTAAGGTAAAAATTCAGGCTATTTTCTGGAAGGTCAAATGCTAAAGAAGCTTTAAAACTTTGAGCACATAATGAGAAGACAGAACTCATTGGAAAAAATCTTGATATTGGGAAAATTTGAAGATAAAAGGAAAAGGGGACAGCAGAGGATGAGAGAGAGTATCACAGAAATAAAGAGTATGAACTTGGACAGACTTCAAGAAATAGTGGAGGATAAAAGAGCCTGATGAACTATGGTTCATGGAATTATAGATAAAACTGAACAATAACACTCAGAACTCAAAAAATATATATAAATCCTCTTTCTCATTTCCAGCATGGCCATTTAAATTCAGTTAGACTTAACCTATAGTAGCTTATTTCTTCAACAGGTGCCACCATTGGATCCATTTCAATTCAATAAACATTAAATGCACACTATGTGCCCAGCACTGAGGAGAGAGAACTATGAGCCTGAGATCAATAGAAACATGGGGTTCAAATCCTGCCCAGACACTTAGAACTACGTGCCAATTGGCAACTAACTTAAGCTCTCTGAGCCTGAACCAACTCGGTGGTAAGGTTATAATAATAACTACAGTACTCAAGTCACAGGATTGGCAGGAGCATCAGATAAGATACAAAGTACTTTACAAGCTTTAAAAGAGTATCACTGCAACCTCTCTAGTTTACCATTCTCACTATTACTCCGAGCATGTGAGATGTGGGAAGATGGATTTACTGTGAAAACATTCCTCAAATTACTTTGTTCTTGTCCTTGCCCTTGAATGGATTTCTGGGAAGAAGACATAGCAGGGCAAAAGAGAAGCCCTTGGCCATCAGGTAGAATGGTGGGCTTTTTAGAATTTCATTCCCAATCCTCCCTACAGTGTAGAGCTGAGAAATGGCCAGGTGTGGAGAGTCAGAGGTCATATAATTATAAAGAAATGAAAGAGCAATACAGTACTTGCCCCCCAAAAAGTTTAGGGTTAGTCACAAGTCATTCACAAAAGTGTGAAGTTCTGGAGAACTGTTAACATAATAGGAGAAACCCTAAGCAGAATCATTTGTTTTGTAAGGCAACAGAACCAGACAGAAGAAATCTGTGAATCCCTGGCCAAGACAAAAGAGCTTCAAGAATATTCCCCACTTCTCAGAGCCAACTTTACCTAAATATACCACTGCAAGTATACCACGGATAAACATGTCAGAAGAGGAAGAAAAGGATGATCTCTAAGGTTCCTTCAAGCTCCCAATTCTATCATAGATAACAGGGTCTTAAGGTAGAGTTCAGTAAGAATAAGAGACTTTATTTTTTTAAGTTTTTAAATTATTTTAAAGTGCAAAATAAGAAAAGAAAAATAAACATTGTCACATACAGCAAAACATGAGAAGATTCCATATAAAGCAATAATTTCCATTCTAAGAAAACATACAATAAATATTACACATTGTTTTCAAAGCTTCCCAGCTTTTCCTTGCTTCCTTGTTGGTTTTCTTTTGTTCTCTCCTGTGAACTTTTTACTTTGTTTTTCCATCTTCCCTTCCTCCCCATTCCCAAGAAGGCTACACAAACACACGGAGAGATATCTATAAAACAGACACATATTTACACATTTATATAAGGCCGTACTATGCTTATTTCCACATATCATCTGTTTCTCTGAAGGAGGATAGTATCTTCTTTCATAAGTCTAAGTCTTTCCATGTTTTTATAAATCAACGAGCTTATCATTTCCTGTACCACAGAAATATTCCAACCCAATCACATTCTATCTGAGAGATTATTTATGTAATTTTAAAAAAAATTTTCTGCATTCTTTCCATTCTTGGCTGCATAGGTTTTATTTAAACTAGAAATTTTTACTTTAAAATAAACAAATTTGTGCATTTTGCACTTTCACAATGCTCTTATCTTATAATAAGGTTTAAGATCTGATACTACTGAATCTGCTTTCTTTACTTTTTCCCCCACACCAGTTTCTTTGAAGTTCCTGATCTTTCATACTACTAAATGAACTTTATTATTATGTTTCCAACTCAGCAAAAATTTTAGTAATTTAATTGGGACGGCATTACATAATTAATTAGGTAAAGGTGTCTTTTAAAAAATTATATTGGCTTTACCTACCCATAAACAATAATTATTACTTCAATTATTTAGATCTAAATTTATTTGTATAAAACTGTTGTATGCCCTTCGACCCAGCAGTGTTACTACTGGGCTTATATCCCAAAGAAATACTAAAGAGGGGAAAGGGACCTGTATGTGCCAAAATATTTGTGGCAGCCCTTTTTGTAGTGGCTAGAAACTGGAAGATGAATGGATGTCCATCAATTGGAGAATGGTTGGGTAAATTATGGTATATGAAGGTTATGGAATATTATTGCTCTGTAAGAAATGACCAGCAGGAGGAATACAGAGAGGTTTGGAGAGACTTAAATCAACTGATGCTGAGTGAAATGAGCAGAACCAGAAGATCACTGTACACTTCAACAACAATACTGTATGAAGATATATTCTGATGGAAGTGGATATCTTCAACATAAAGAAGATCCAACTCACTTCCAGTTGATCATTGATGGACAGAAACAACTACACCCAGAGAAGGAACACTGGGAATTGAATGTAAACTGTTAGCACTACTGTCTTTTTACCCAGGTTACTTATACCTTCAGAATCCAATTCTTAACGTGAAACAAGAAAATTGGATTTACACACATATATTGTATCTAAGTTATACTGTAACACATGTAATATGTATGGGATTGCCTGTCATCTAGGGGAGGGAGTAGAGAGTGGGAGGGGAAAATTTGGAAAAATGAATACAAGGGATAATGTTATAAAAAAATTACTCACGCATATGTACTGTCAAAAAATTTTATAATTATGAAATTAATAAAAAAGAAAGTAAAAAAAAAGTTATAATCATAACATTAAAAAGTAAAATTTTAAAAGTACATTTGTACACAGAGAGAAAAAATAAAATAAAACTGTTGTATGTTTATATTTGTATAGTTCCTGTGAGGGATAAGGGATTTGAGACAAAATACTATAAAAAGTATGTAGCAGGAAGTAAAACAGCAACAATAATAATATTTTTCAAATTCTACAAAGCACTCTATACATGTTTTCTCATTTGATCCACATGATAACTCTGGAAGGTAACTGCTATTGCTATCCCCAATTTCTGGATGAGGAAATTGAGGCCAAAAGAGATTAAATGACTTGTTTAAGCTCACATAGCTAATAAGAGTTTGAGGCAACATTGGAACTAAGATGTGAGCTCTTCATGAGAAAGGATTGTTTCATTCTTTGCACTTGTATCCCCAGTGCCTAGCATTTATATCATGAATACTTGAAAAATGCTTAATAAATAATTGATGATTAATTAATTGATAACTTCCAACTAGGAAGATCTCATAAACCTTCCAGAAGGAAGACTGAGCTTAGTCTTCAAGGAAGATTTCAACAAGTAGAGGGAGATAGTTTTAAAGATTAAGGGCAGTTTGTGTGAATTGTAAGCATAAGTATAAGAGGACAGGAGACGATCAGAAAACAGCTAGTAATCTCTTTTGGCCAGAATCAGGAGTGTATGAAGTGGAATGTTGTGAGAAAGGAGGTGAGAGCCAAATTGTGGACAGTCTTAAATGCCATGTTAAAGGGTATGTACTTTATCCTACAGGCAACAGGAAGTCACTGAAGGTTTATGAGCAGATCTAAACCTTAAGAAGAATATTTTGGCAACTGTGAAGAACATAGATTTTAGAAGAAAAAAAAAGACTAGAAAGGGAAACCTATAAATGGAGTGTGCTCCAAAGGAGGTGGTGGATTACATCTCATTGAAAGTCTTCAAGAAGAGGTTACATGTGCACTGGTTGGTTATGTTGTTGTGAGGACTCCTTTTCAGTAATGGCTAGTCCAAATGATAACCAGTGTTTTTTTTTTCAATTCCAAAAACCTATGAGTCTTTGAAATATAGAGAACAGGAAAGAATTAATAAAATTTAGCTGGAAAGGTAAGTTGGAGTCACATTGTAGTCTTAAAAGACACAAAGTTAAGAGTTGATATTTAAGTTTAGAATCAAAAGGGAATCATCAAACATCTTCGAATAAAGTTGTGATATAATCAGATTTGTTTATATTTATATAGCTCCTGAAAAGGACAATTTATCAATTAGTCAATCAACAAGTATTTATTAAGTATTTTTAGGCACTCATGATAGAAATGCTAGGCACTGGGAATACAAAGAATGAAATAATCCTTCCTCATGAAGAACTTACATCTTTAGTTCAAATGCTGCCTCAAACTCTTATTTGCTATGTGAGCTTAAACAAGCCATTGAATCTCTTTCAGCCTCAGTTTTCTCATCCAGAAATTGGGGATAGCAATAACAGTTACCTTCCAGAGTTATTGTGTGTATCAAATGAGAAAACATGTATAGGGTGCTTTGCAAACTTATATAAAAGTTATTATTATTGTTATTGTTATCTTACTTCCTACTACATACATTTTAATAGTACTTTGTCAAAAATCCCTTATCCCTCACAGGAACTAAACCAATATAAAATTTAAAAGTTATTTTGGCATCACTGAGGAGGATGGGTTATCGAGGGGACAGACTAAAGACAGGAAGATAAAACTTATAGAAAACTAGATAATCTATTTATCTAAAACTATTCATCTATTTGAAAGACCAAGTAGGACCAAGTAGTGTTTGTCTAGATGAGATATGACAAACACCTTAGGAGTCTCCATGTCAGTGGAGAGGCAGGAAGGAAGGAAGGAAACTTCAAAACTGCAAAAAGTACTGCAGAGATAGAGTAGATGAGAACTGGCAAAGTGACTATATAAAACTATGTAGTTAACTGTGAAAAAGTTTTTGAGTTTTAGACTTTGTATTCTGGAAGATAAATTTGTGTAGTAATTTATCAGTCTGGTGAATTTAAAATTCTACAAACGGAATTCATTTCAAGCAATGACAATCAGTAGTCAATTGAAAGGGAGATGGGACACAGAAATGCTTCTGTTTTATACAATTCATGTATTACTGAAAAGTTATATATAATTTTTGTAGTTTCGTAGTGGTAAATTCTTCTTTAAACATGCAAAAGTACTTTAAAGCATTTATGAAATAACTATTCTTGTAAAGCAAAAAATTCTTTGGCATAGGGAAATAGCATATAATTTATTAATTATATAAATTTGGATTCTGTTAAATTTTGATTTAAAAGGAAAAGAGCTTTAAGAACTTTTGTATTTGGGCTTTAGCATAGATCCCTAGGAAACAATGTTTTCATTCAGTTTCTCAGATGTGACAGGAGGAAATGTAATGATGAAAAAACAACTCACATTTACATTAGTTCTTTTGTTTTTACAAATCAAAAATGCATTATTTATTTTTAATAACAAAACTATGAAATATATAATAAAGGTATTCTTATAATACATAAAATATATTAAAGAACATATGAACATGAATTAAAATAATAGGAAATAAAAGAAAAATAATAGGAATAAAAGGAAAACAATATACCCAATGAATATGACATAAATGAAAAGGACTACAATAACCAAATAATTGAAACTGAATGCTTTGAAATTATAATGATCAAATCTGACTCACAAAGAAGAGAAAGTACCCATCTTTCATTCTTTGTAGAAGTAAAGAACTGTAAGTGTGAAATATTACAGATAACATCAGAATTTTTCAATTTTTTTGGTTAGTTTTAGTGAACATTTCTTTCTCTTCTATGCTTTATTTCTTTATAAGGGTTGGTTCTTTGGAAGAAGAACAGATACTTAAAAATATGTCATTTTATTTTTAACACTCATTTTTTTAAACATTTGAATTCTGAATTTTCTCCTTCCATCTACTACTCCCCTCCCCATTGAGAAGGCAAGAAGTGTGATATCAATTATATGCATGAAATTATATAATAAATATTTCCATATTAGTGCATGTTGTAAAACAAAAAAGGCTTTGATATGCATTCCCACTACATCCATTTTCTCTTAGGAGGTGTCCACCATTTTCCATTATAAATCCTTTGAAATTGTGTTGAGTTATAGCTGTCATTCACATTTAATCACCATACAATATTGCTGTCAATGTGAACAATATTCTGGTGCTTCTTACTTTATTTTGCATGGGTTCATATAAATATTCCCAGATTTTTCTGAAATTACCCTGTCCATAATTTTTATAGGACTCATCACAATTATGTATCAGAACCTATTCAGCTATTCTGCAAATGACAGGCATCTTCTCAATCAGAAAGAGATGCTATAAATATTTTTGTACTTTTCTTTGATGTCTTTGTGATAAGATTTAGTAGTGATATTTTGGGGTCAAAAGGTATAATGAACAATTTTGTAGCCCTTTGGACATAGCTCCAAATTGTTCTACAAAATGTTTAGATGCGTTTATAACTCCACTGATATTGCATTAGTCCCTATTTCTCTATATCCCTTCCAACACTTGACATTTTCCTTTTCTGTCATACATGTGATTAAAAAATACTAATACAATTTTTAAGTATCCTTGTCTCCATTTTCCAGTTGGAGAACCTGAGAAGTGAATCAACTTCTTCAAAATTGAGCCAGAACCTAAAATGAGGTTGGGGTTTCACATCCAGGACCCCATCCACTATTTCACACTGCTTCCTGTACAAATGCTACCCAAGTAACTCCTCTATTGAAGGGAAGTCAGAGCAATGAGATTGTTCTACACATGTCTAGATATTCGAAAGCTAACAAATAGTGAAGGGATCCTTGCTGATATTTATTTTCTTGATAATGGACAGAATTTAAATCTAAGAAAAGACCAAAGGAAATGCTTACGTGTAAAAATAATACTGATAATGATATTGCATGAAATAAATATATATTAAGTACTTACCTTACTGTGTGCAAAAATAGTGTACCAAATGCTAAGGCTATGTAGACAAAAATGAAAAAAATATTAACCTGCAAAAAGTTTACAATCTAGTGGGAAACAAAATATGAAGACAAACAAGCAAATAAAATTTAATTTGAAGAGGGAACAAACTAACACCTGGGTGAAATAATATCTGAATTGAGCCTTATAGAAAAGTTAAGAATTCAGAGATTCAGTGTTGAGAAGTAAATACATTCTAGGCATGTTTTTTGCAGAGGCACAAAGACTGAAGATAGAATAGCAAATTCAGAGAATAATAGCTCATAGATCATTTTTGGCTAGACAGTAGAGCATATGAGAGTCAATCATGGGATATGTGTCTGGAAAGGTTAGTTGGAGTCAGATTTTGGAAGGCTTTAAATGTGAGGCTGTATTTTATCCTAGAGGAAAGAAAAAGCTACTGTGCGGTTTTGGTTTTGGTTTTATTTATTTTTTTAATAAAAGAGTGACATCATCAGACTTGTGCTGAACAACAACTTAGAGGATAGATTGGAAAGGAGAGAGAATGGAGGCAGGGAGGCTAATAAAGGAAACTATTACAATCATCCAAGTGGAAGGCTATGAGATCTGAAATAAGGTGGAAGCAGTTGAGTGTGTGGGAAACAAATATGAGATGCAGCCAGAATCGATAAGACTTGACAACTGATTCACTAAGTGGGGAAAGGATAAAAGAGAGGGAAAGGTAAAGAATGACTCCAAGGTTAAGAACCTGAATGACTGAGAAAATCATATTGTCTTCCACAGAAATAGGGAATTTTGGATGAGGAATGACTCTAATGAGAAAAATGATGAGTTCCATTTTGGGATATGTTGAATTTAAGATGTGAATGGGATAGACATATAGGTAGAAGTATATAGCATAATTAGAAATGTGGGGCTAGAATTATGGCGAAGAATTAAAGCTAACTGTATTAATTTTTGAAGTCATCTACATTGATATGATAATTAAACAAAAGAAGCAGACCAAAGAAAGAGGAGAAAGAGAGAAGAGAGCCCAGGGCAAAACTTATATTTAGGGAGTAGAAAATCAATAATGCTTCTGCAGGAGAAACTAAGGCATGGGCAGATATATATCATGGGTATATATATATATATATATATATATATATATATATATATATATATATATATATATATATATATATATGTAAAAGAAGAACCAAGAGAGACCAGTTTTGCAAAATCCAACAATACAATGGTATTCCAAATGAAGTAAAGTGGGAGCAAGGGAAGTAATGACAAAAAGAATGATCAGTTAGAGAACTCTTGTAATGTCCAAGTGTGAGATGAAATCTTGAACTATAATTCTTGCAATGGCAATGGGGCAAATCCCTGTAATTCTACAAGAGAGAATAAAAAGGAAAAATAGATGCTTAGGGATTGATTGGATGTGGGAAATGGAAGAGAAAGAATTCAAAGATGACTGAGACTTCAAGCTTTTGTGACTAATAAAGAGTGACAGTTCTCATTCTCAAAATGTAGGAAATCCTTTCAATCTCTCCTTCCTTTTTACACTTTCTTCCCCTGTGAAAACTGTAACTCAACCATACAAGCCTCCCTGTTGTTACTCACACATGACTGGCTATATTTTCTTCAGGCAACTAGTGGTGCTGTGAATGAAGTCTTAATCTAAAATCAAGAAGACCTGAGTTCAAATCCTACCTCAGTCACTTACAAGTTGTGTGATCTTAGGAAAGCCACTTGACCTCTATCTACAGATAATAATTATACCTTCCTCCCCGGCTTATTGTGAGCATCAAATAAAATAATATTTGTAAGGTGCTTAACACAGTGCCTGGCACATGATAGGCATCTAATAAATACTTCTTTCTTCCATCCTTCCTACCATTTCCATGCTTTTGTATTTGCCAGTCTCTGCCCCTAATTCCTGGAATGTTTTCTTTTTTTAACTCTTGGCTTCCTTTAAGATGGCTCAAATCTCACCTTCTGCAAGAATCCTTTGTACTTTCGCCTTTCCCCCTTAGCTGCAAGTGCTTTCCTCTCTGTGATTACCTTCCATCTACTCTGTATGTATCTTGCATATACCTAGTTATTTACAAGCTGTCTCTGCCATTTGAATGTGAACTGCTGAAAGGCAGGGACTGTTTTTGCTTTTTCTTTGCATCCCCAGCACTTAACACATAGCAAGCCCTTGAGAAATGCTTTTGGAGGGACTGACTGATGTATAGATTTGCACATTCTATTTCAGCTGAAGCTGCAACATGGTTTTCCAAAAGGGCATGATAATAGTTAGTGGGTTTTTGTTTTTTTTTTAGTCCAGCATCCTTCTTGATGAGGCTCAGAATTCTATTGACCTTTTCAGTTCTAACAGCCCATTGAACTAATCTTTGGAATCTCTTAGAACTCTTCAAAGACTTGCCCAGAAGCCACCACTGGTCTTGGATACAATGTCTCCCACCAAAATCCCCTCTCAATAGTCAGTGTAATGTCTTCCTTTCTTTGCACTCAAGCCCAAATGTCCTGAATTCTCTGGGCTGATTTGGAGAGCACCAGCCCTCACTGGTCCTTTATTCGTTAAATAAAGCCTTGATTACAGTTTTGAAGCCCAAAGGTAAACTATTTTCCCATTTCATATTCCTTACTTTAAAAAAAAAATTCTATAAAGACATTTTTACATGTTACTTTCAAATTTGTCCTGTTTGTGCTTTCTTCTGAACTTCCTTTTGTTCTCCTCTTGTATATAAGGAAATGTTTCATTGGTCCTTCCCCCTGCTCTCTCCACTCCACCCCACCTCCATTTACCAAGAAAAAGAAAAAAAAAAAAAAAAAAAAAAAACTCGTAACAAATAAGCACAGTCAAGGGGGGGAGGGTGAAAATGCACACAATGGCCATGTTCAAAACTGTATGTCTCAGTTGTACCTTGTGTGTCGGGCACCTCTCTGTGAGGAGACAGGTAATGAGCTGCATAAGTGGGCCTCTGGAGATGCAGTCGGTCATTGCATTTATCTGAGCTCTTCTGTCTTTCAAAGTTGTGTCCCTTTGCAATGTGACTTGCCTTGGATAGATTGTTCTGATTCTTCCCACTGCCTGTGTCCATTCATACTGCCCAGAATACTCTGAAACCTTCATTTTCATTATTTCTCATGGCACAATAGTATTCTATTATATTCAACTGGCACAAAAACTAATTTTTTTATAAAAAAAAATGGAGAAATTCATCCACAGGCCTGAACAAGGTTTTTTGGGATTCCCCACAACCAGAAATGGGAGTGTTTGTTTGTCTGAAGTGTGGGCTGAAATGCTCCTTGCAGCTGCCAGTCTCATCCAAAGGGGTGGGGGCCGCTCAATTACCCCAAAGAACTCTAATTCAAACTCAAGTTCGAGAAGTTTCCAAGAGACATTAAAAACAATCTCAAGCACTCGTAGTGAATAGTCGGGTACTGTGAACAGAGGAAGAAGTAACCTTGCCAACCCGTTGAAGCTCTTGCCAGAAGAGCCCCGCTGTTTCTTAATTGTCCTAAAAGCTTGTAGCCAGCAATGTTCTTGGCTGGGCCAGCTTCCTTTGCATGGTGTTTGTGATTGTGATATGCAGATCACGGAGGGTCTCGAGAGGGGGAAGGGGGAAGCACAGAGATCTGAAGGAAACCGGACTCCTTCTGGGACTTTCTCCCTACTGCCCCAGCTCACCATCTCCTACAACACACGGCAGCTCCCACCAAACAGTCAGGCCCTGGTAAAAACCCAGTGCACCAGTGCAAAATGCCCTCCAGGTAATGAGAGAGTAGGAGGAAATGTAGCTGCCACGGACAGGTGAGGAGAATTAGTGCACTTTTTGCCAATGGACAAAGGAAGCCTGGGGAATGAAAGCCTGCTCCCACTTGATGGATAACCTCGGTTCTGAGCCAGGTTCTCTCAGTTGTGTGTGTGTGTGTGTGTGTGTGTGTGTGTGTGTGTGTGTGTGTGTGTGTGTGTTTACGTGCCATGGTTAGCCTTCAAAGGCACAGATAGCAACAGCCTTGCAGAAACAGGGCTGGGCTGGCAGTCGGAGGATGTGGGATGGAGCACCCTGCTTACTAGCTAAGGGAGCCTGGGAAATCAGAGTCATAGAATCTCTGCAGAGGCCATCTCATTTCAGCACCCACATTCAAATCCAGGTTCCCTGTAGACTTGAGCATAACTTGTCTGGGGTTTGTTTCTTCCCCTTTTGTAAAATGGGGGTGCTGGAATCATGACTTTGGAGGTCCATGATCCTGTGATATTCACACCCAAGAATTCACTCTCTAACATCCCCAACAGTGTCATTTGGCCATCTCTCTCCGATTTTAAGTTAGGAGAAAGCCATTATCTCTATTTTGGGGGGAGGTTGTTGTTTTAGGACATTTGCATGGTGTTTGTGATTGTGATATGCAGATCATGGAGGGTCTTGAGGTGGGAGAGGACTGAAAGAAACCATATTCCTTCTGGGACTTTAGAACTGCTCTAATTGTTAAGGAAGCTTTCTGTCACAGAGGAAAAATCTGCTTTTCTTCAACTTTTATCCATTTATTCTAGTTTTGTCCCCACTGGGCAGAATGGTCAAAAGATAATAAAGTATTTATTAAACACTATCTACATATCAGGCACTGGGCTAATTTTTTTTTTCCTGAGGCAATTGGGGTGAAGTGATTTGCCCAGAGTCACACAGCAGGAAGTGTTAAGTGTCTGAGATGGGATTTGAACTCAGGTCCTTCTGACTTCAAGGCTTGGTGCTCTATCCACTGAACCACCTAGTTGCCCAGCTAAATTTTTAAAAAATAATTAATTTTTTAAAACTATGCAATCCCAGCTCAAAAAGAGATTACATTCTAATGGGGGAGGGAGAAGGATATATTGCGGAGAGCTAGAAGGGATGAGGTCAGGGGAGCTCCCATAGAGACAGGTTTGGAAATGGTACTGGAAAATGGCATGGAGGCCTAGTTTCAGGGCAAGATAAGGCAGTACCGGGTAAAGAGAACAATGCAAAAAACAGATTTAATCCCATTCCCAGTAGATATCTCCTCAAATACTTGAAAACACCTATCTATGGGGTGAGTGGATACTAGGAAAAGACCATGTCCCTGGCAGCAATCCAGCATCTGAGTGGGTCCCAGTGAGGAGTAAACTGATCCTGTAAAATTATCTTGTACTGAAAGAATTATCATATAGTCAGTTATCCTGTGCTGACACCCACTGTTACCTTATACAACCTGGAGGTTAAACTATAGATGTCAGTTCTGGAGGCTATCTTGTACAAATATGATGGCTATGATCACCAGTTGACTTACTAATGTATACAATTAGCACACATCTTGCTCTGGGTCCTTTCCCATTAAAAAGTCCCACCTCTCCCTTTGTTAATTAGGATTTCATTAGGAACTTTGCCATTGTAAAGAGTTATAAAAAAGCTTTGTTCCTTGACCTGGAGATGGATTGAGTCTGTGAATTCATTCCCAGTGGCTCCCTACCATCCTGACTTGTTGGACTTCATCAGTTACCATGTTCACTCTCGCCACTCAAGTGTTCTCTATATCCATTGGCCTTTGTTCTTATTAATGAATTAAGCTTAACTTTTCAGGGCCCATGCTCTCAGTTTTTTAATGCTTGTTGTCAAGGAGAACCTTGTACCTTTTGTGCCCAGATATATTTGGTTGTCCCTGTTTATCTAAGATCTTAGCTAGACTGTGGAGGGATGAAGTGTTCCAGTCTCCGGGTTTAAAAACAACAACTACCCAAAAAAATCTCTCTTTCTCTTTTTTTTTTTTTTTTTTTTCTGATTCATTCTTTCTCTAAGACATCATCTACTTCCTGCTCACACATCCTCCCCCTCCCTGGTACTTTTAATTTAATCCCACTTCCTACTTTCTGTCTACTCTCCCTTTTCTCAAAGGTACATAGCTATATCTTCTATGTCTGGAACCTCCCAGGTTAAAAAATATCAGTTTCTTAGCTGACTGGTACCTTCCTGCCTGTGATATTAGCAGTAGGAAAAAAAAATAATAGAAGCACTCACTAATGTGCAAAGCAATAATGTAAGCACTTTATAAACATTATTTCATTTGATCTTCCCAACAACCCTGGGGGGAGGAGAGGAAGTGCTATTATTATTGTCATTTTGCAGATGAGGAAACTGAGGCAAATAAACATTAAGTGACTTTTGCAAGATCACACAGCTAGCAAGTGTCAGAAGTCAGATTCCTATGTCAGATCTTCCAGAGTCCAGCTCTACTGGTTTATTCCATTTGTCATGGTTGATGTTTGACCTCATTTCTTCCTATAAAACACTTAAGCTACTCTGATCCTACAACTGCTCTGATCCCTGCCTAAATCTAGGAGCAATTTATAGCCAGGAACTCAGCCTTGGGAGTAGTTTCTTAATGATAATTTGAGACTTCCACCTTTTGCCATAATCTCAACACTACTGAACCAGAGATTCCCTAGTGATCTCTCTGGTTGTATCCCTCCTTTACTCTCTCCTCTCCGTTTTGGAGGGATCTATCCTGGTCTGTCTGGGAGGTGGAACAAGAAGAATGTTACTGGTTTGTCCTAACTCATTTTCCTGGTTGCTTCAATTCTTCATGATGCCTGATGGGTAATTTCCAGGTAAGATGCATGGCTAGACCTTAAACATGCTAAATCAAAAGCTAGGAAGGCAAGTAACCCATCCAGGTGATGGAAGAAGCTTTAAGTACATTAAATTCTGGAAAGGAATTTAATAGGAGCATTTATAAACTGAAATTTTAAAAGCTTTATACGTGTTTTGTAAGTACTATGGCCTTACTCTCCCTGAGTAAAGCCTGAAGGTCTCTTCTCTAAAGCTTTTAGCTCCAGCCCTCATTACTATGTGCTCCCTGCTTCTTCCCTGCCAACAATTTAGCACCAGTGGCCCAATTCCATGTAGCCAATTAACATCAATTAGCTTTTATGAAGGAATATTTACTCTGAAGATATGGTAAGAACAAAGATATTAATGATCTCCCCACCAATGGGTACATTGTCCCCAATTCCATCTTGGCCCCAAGGGAGAATGCGATCATCTTTAATTCAGTTTCTATAGATCATTGACCCCACTCCTCAAATACATGTCCAAGAGCTAGGGGAACTCTTGTCTCAGCTTTTTGCTGAGGAGCACCGATGCTGGACTGCCTATAAAGCTAGCATGAACTCTAATCCTGGACCTCTTAGGGTTCTGAAAATCAGAATCCCCTTATCACTCTTCTGGTCCTCAAAGTTAGATAAGATGACTGCAAAATCCAGCATGTATCCCATTCCCAGACCTTTTGAAACTCATAAAGCCATAGCCTCTCACTTGTTTACTAAGATGAAAAGACAAATGCAAGACAAAGAACCAAAGTCCATACTCACAGGTTACATGTCAGCCTTCCATGGGAGGACCCAAGACCTCTTCCCTTACATCAGGAGCTCTTCTTTCATCAGAACGCCAAGAGGTTGAATAGAAGGAAAAAGTTCTGGTGAAGAAAGTGCTTTTTAGTAATAATCAGATCTGGTTCTGTAGCCAATTAAAGAAGCTCCCCTTTGCCACATAATTAACAGACTGGAACTAGTTATGGAACATCTGTACATGGTTCTAAGTGCCTTGGGGAACTGTACTATACTCCTGGAAGCAGGCTGCCCAATTTCTTCCACGTGGTGAATTCTACCAGCCAAAATACACTAATGTCTACTCATGAGATTGAGGCCCATTGGTCAGTCTCCTGTACAGAGGCCTCCTCTCATTCTTTTGCAAAGTTCCTGGCTGGGAATGACAGTCTATGCCTTTGGACAACTGGCAGTTCAGGAGAGGAGATAGGATAGAAATACAGGAAAAAATAATGTAGAATGTACTACGTCCCAAATAAATAGAACAGACAAATACTCGAAGCCAATTTGGGGAAAAGAGGATGTAGACCCAGGATAGATCTATGTCTGAATGCTATCTTTGATGCAAATCATGAGCAAAGCCATGTACACTTCCAATACTGAAACTGTTTTGCATTCACTTGTATATATTTTGAACTTCTTTTTGTAACACAGAGCACAAGACACCCTGAAGAGAAAGGAATACTTGTCCTCTTCCTCGAAAGGGAGTCTCCATCTCTTGAGTCTGGTTCTCTCTCTCTCTTTCTCTCTGTCTCTGTCTTTGTTTCTCTCTCTCTTTCTCCTTTCTCTCTCTCTCTCCCCTTTCTCTTTCTCTCTCTTTATCTATGTATTTCTGCATCTCTCTCTCCTCTGTCTCCCCTTCTCCCTCTCTTTGTATCTTTCTCTACATCTTTCTCTCTCTCACCTCTCTCTCTGCATCTCTCTTTTTCTCTGTATCTCTCTCAATTTCTCTCTCTGAATCTCTCCCTCAATCTCCCTCTCTTATCTCTCTAACTTTCTCTCTGCATCTCCATGTATCTCTCTCTCTCTCTCTCTTCTCTCTCTCTCTCTCTCTCTCTCTCTCTCTCTCTCTCTCTCTCTCTCCCTTTCTCTTTCTATATTTCTATGTCTCTCCCCTTTCTCTCCATACTTCTCTCTCCTTCTCTCTCTCCCTTTCTTTATCTTTGTATCTGTCTCTCTCCCTCCCTTTTATTTCAGAATCTTGTAGTAACTCCCTTAAAACTTAGGTGTGGTTCATGCCTAGGAAGTAGAAATGTATTAAATATACAATGTAGGACAAATATAGGACAGCTATTAATTTCAACCACACTGAAAAGAATCCCAACCAACCCCAAACTACTATTAAAAAGAAAAAAAAAGCCTCGAAGTATGCAGTGACAAAAACCTAAATATTAATATAACTATCATTGTCCTCTCCTGGGAAGTGATTTAAGAGATATTTTTGTATATTTGAGATATTTTGTTCATCTTCTCCAGGCTGTGCAGTGTACAAGCAATAGCTTCCAACTCCTTCTGACAAGTCAAGTCTTATATTGGGATCATCTTATCGATGATCATTTTCTATCAAGTCAGTTTGTATTTACTAAGCACCTATTCTGTGCAAGGCTCTGTGCTGAGTGCTAAGCATATAAAGAAGGACAAAATATAATTTCTGTCCTCAAGAAGCTCACAATCTAATAGGGGAGACATCAAACAAACAAATGTGAACAAACTATATATGGGATAAATAAAATTAAGAGGAATTGGGAAAGATTTCCAGTAGAAAGTCAGCCATTCATTTCTTTTTCTTTTCTTTTTTTATTATAGCTTTTTATTTACAAGATAGTGCATGGGTAATTTTTCAGTATTGACAATTGACAATTTTATTCCAATTTTCCCCTCCTTCCCCCACCCCTCCCCCAGATGGCAGGTAGACCAATACATGTTAAATATGTTAAAGTATATGTTAAATACAATATATGTATACATGTCCATACAGTTATTTTGCTGCACAAGAAGAATCAGACTTTGAAATAATGTACACTTAACCTGTGAAAGAAATATAAAATGCAGGTGGACAAAAATAGAGAGATTGGAAAGGCTATGTAGTGGTTCACACTCATTTCCCAGAGTTCTTTCGCTGGGTGTAGCTGGTTCTATTCATTATTGAGCAAATGGAACTGATTTGGTTCATCTCATTGTTGAAAATGGCCACATCCATCAGAATTGATCATCATATAGTACTGCTATTGAAGTATATAATGATCTCCTGGTTCTGCCCACTTCACTTAATATCAGTTCATGTAAGTCTCTTCAGGCCTTTCTGAAATCATCCTGCTGATAGTTTCTTATAGAACAATAATATTCCATAACATTCTATACCATAACTTATTCAGCCATTCTCCAGTTGATAGGCATCCACTCAGTTTCCAGTTTCTGGCCATTACAAAAAAGGCTGCCACAGACATTCTTGCACATACAGGTTCCTTTCCCTTCTTTAAGATCTTTTTGGGATATAAGCGCAGTAGTAACACTGCTGGATCAAAGGATATGCACAGTTTGACAACTTTTTGAGCATAGTTCCAAATCACTCTCCAGAATGGCTGGATATATTCACAATAGCCATTCATTTCTAATAAACTTGGGATGAAAAGTACCATTCACATCCAGAGAGAAATCTATGGAAACTGAATGTGCATCAAAGTATACTATTTTCACCTTCTTTGTGTTTGTTTCTTCACTTGTTTTTGTTTTCTTTCTCCTGGTTTTTCCCTTTGATTTGATTTTTTTTGGTACAGAAAGACTAATATGAAAATATGTTTAAAAGAATTGCACATGTTTAACCAATATTGGATTACTTACTGTCTTGAAAAGGGAAAAAATTGGAATAAAAGATTTTGCAAAGGGGAATGCATGTATTTGAAAAAATAAAATTCTATTGAAAAAAATTGAAAAAGAAGAAGGTTTGCCTTTATTAACTCAAGGATTTGAAAGATCCTGACCTATCAAATTCACAAGTTATCTCCAAGACTAGAAACGTCCATTTTAGGATTACTGTTTGGTCACCCGTGCTCAGGGAAAGAAACACAGAAGAAAAGGCAGACAAATATCTGGGTTCAACCTTGCCTAGCTGCCATGTGCAAACCATCGTCATTTCTATTGGGAGGGGGGTGAATAAGGGAATAGAAATCCCAAACAGAGAAAAGTTACATGTTTCAAGAGATCAGAGGGAGGAGTTGTTCCTTTTAAAGTCTACTAAATAGACAGTTCTTTCTAATTGTGTGACAAGTCCCTTTTGACATAGCTTTGGCTCCATGGAATCGCCACTATTGTCCTGATATATGGTATTTCTAGCAGAGGATTATGTTGTTTTTATCTTCATAATCTCAGCGCTTAACAACATTCCTGGCAAATCATAGGTGATTTAACAAATTCTTCTTTAATTGAATTGAAACTCATATAGCATGTACTCAAAAATCCCTCTTTCTGCTCTGGATGCTCTCTTGTTCTGGAAGATCGTTTCATGAAATTTGTGCTGCTTTTTATTCTTTACCAGGTAACTTGTCTCAGGAGGCAGTCTGATGTATTAGAACACAAAATAGCCTAATCAAGGTAAAAGAGCCTTTTTGGTTAAAAAAAATCATTTCACAGATAAATGTGGGGCAGCTAGGTGGTGCAGTGGATAGAGTACCAGCCTTGAATTCAGGAAAACCCAGGTTCAAATCTGGTCTCAGACACTTAACATTTGCTAGGTGTGTGACCCTGGGCAAGTCACTTAAACCCAGCCTCAAAAAAAAAAAAAAAAAAAAAAAAAAAAAGCAACTATATAAATGTGAGTTACAAAGGTATTATAAAAGATGAGTTAAGATCATTAGTCTATCCACAGAATTAAATTGCTAGGGAATCCAGAGACAAGGATGTTTAGAGAACCATGAGCCAAAAGCATGGGAGCCAATACTAAAATACAAACCAGATCATCACAGTGAGAACAGCCACTCCAAATTAGATGACTTAAAAAAATTAAGACAGTAGCTAGAACTTGGGTAGCCAGGAATCAGTGTCATCATATAAGTTTAGAATTGGTGAATGCCTGAACAGATTGTGGTATATGATCATGATGGAATTAACTACTATGCTATAATAAATGATGAGCTCAACAATCTTAGAAAAACATCAAAAGACATGCACAAAATAATGAAGAACAAAATAAGCAGAACCAAGAGAATAATGTATATGGTGACATCAATATTATTTTAAGAACAACTTTTAGAGAATAAGTAATTTTGACTATTATAAATATCCAAATTAAGTATAAAGGACATATGAAGAAAGATGCTATCCATATCCAGAGAAAGAACTGATAAATAGAAGTTTGCATAGAATAATTTGTGTGTGCGTGTGTCTGTGTGTCTGTGTCTGTGTGTCTGTGTCTGTGTGTGTGTCTGTGTCTGTGTCTGTATGATGGTAGTTATCTTTAAAGAAGAAGGTCAGGGAGAGGGAAGAAGAAAAAAAGAAAATTACAAGATAATTTTGTTGTATAATTGAAAGGAATAGCAAGTTGTACATAGTAGATTTGCAATCATAATTTATTGTACTATGTTATGGAAATACTTGTTTTAGTCCATAAATTAAAAATAAAATAATAAAAAAATAATGCTATCCAGAAAGGACGCACAAGAGTGTGTGCATTTGCTTTGCTACCTTTTGACAGATAGTGTGCCCAAGCAGGAAGCTATCAAATAGAAAATACATGTAGGGAAGAGGTAAAACTATTCCATGAAACCAACATTTGGAGACCCACTAGATCACCTCCTGGGTGAAAAAAACTACTAGTGACAAATGGATATGAAAGGTCAAATATGATTCAGAGTGAGATATGAGTTAATACAAAGTGAAACTTGTGGCATAAAGATATTACAATAAATGGGCTAAAATTATGAATAGCAATAGGCTCTATTTAGGAAGCACACTTTGTAAAGAAAGCTACAAAGAATGCTCATAAAACATCTGAATATAAAGACAGCCTCCCATAAATTGGGAAAACATTTTTACATTCAAAGTTCTGATAAAGGCCTCATTTCTAAAATATACAGAGAACCGACTCAAATTTATAAGAATTCAAGCCATTCTCCAATTGATAAATGGGCAAAGGATATGAACAGACAATTTTCAGAATGAAAACCATTTCTAATCATATGAAAAGGTGTTCCAAATCTTTATTGATCAGAGAAATGCAAATTAAGACAACTCTGAAATACCACTATACCCCTCTCAGATTGGCTAAGATGACAGGAAAAGATAATGACGAATGTTGGAGGGGAGGTGGGAAAACTGGGACACTGATACATTGTTGGTAGAATTATGAATGGATCCAACCATTCTGGAGAGCAATTTGGAACTATGCCCAAAGGGATATCAAACTGCATACTCTTTGACCCAGCAGTGCTACTACTGGGTTTGTATCCCAAAGAGATTTTAAAGAAGAGAAAGGGACCTGTAGGTGCCAAAATGTTTGTGGCAAGAAACTGGAAACTGAGTGGCTGCCCATAGATTGGAGAATGGCTGAATAACTAATGGTATATGAATGTTATGGAATATTATTGTTCTATGAGAAATGACCAACAGGATGATTTCAGAAAGGCCTGGAGAGACTTACAGGAACTGATGCTGAGTGAAGTGAGCAGAACCAGAAGATCATTATACATGGCAATGACAAGATTATACAATGATCAATTCTGATGGATATGGCTCTCTTCAACAATGAAATGATTCAAACTAGTTCCAATTGTTCAGTAAAGAAGAGAACCATCTACACCCAGAGAGAGAACCACAGGAACAGAGCATAGAACACGACATAGCATTCTCACTCTCTCTGTTATTGTTTGGTTGCTTTTTGTTTTTTTCCCAGTTTTTTTTCCTTCGTCATCTGATTTTTCTTGTGCAACAAGATATGTATACATATATTGGATTTAACATATATTGTAACATATTTAACATGTATGGGACTACCTGCCATCTAGAGGAGGGGGTGAAGGGAAGGAGGGGATAATTCGGAACAGAAGACTGTAAGGGTCAATGTTGAAATATTACCCACGCATATGTTTTATAAATAAAAAAGCTTTAATAAAAAATAAGCCTGCCCCCATACCGTTATAACAAGTATTAAATCAACCAGCTTTGGTTATGGTCAACCACTCAGTTTTGAGAAATGAAAGAATCAACATCATGTGTAAATTCAAATGAAAAATATCTATGAAATTTATGACAGTAATAAGCAGTCTTCTTGCCTCTAAACATTGGTGGAGCCTCTGAGCTACCATCTCAGTATCAAGCCTCCCAAGAAGAGCTCTTCAGTGGCCCCATCACTAGTAATTGAACCAGCTTGGGACTCCAGAATGATTCTGGGGCTCACCCAGCTGACTATGTACTTTCTCAGGGACACAAAAAGTGAGACACATCTATCCTGGACCAAAAGCCACAATGCTGTTCTAGAAAGAAGTACACACAGACACATTCACCTCCTCCCCTCTGTCTCCCTCAGTTTCCTCAATTACAAAGTAGAGATAATAATAACAAACCTTTCTTATAAGATTATTGTAAGGATAAAATGACATTTATAAAGCACTTAGCACATTGCTTCACATATCATAGGTGCTTAATAAATGCTTATCCCCTTCCCCTGTATTTGGAAATAGAAATTTATTCTATAAGAAGAAAAGAAGAACAGATCATAAATAACTCTCTAAATAACCCCTTCTCCTCCTCCAAGCTGGAAAGTGACCGGGTCAACAGTAGCCAGTAGAGAATTGCTGTCCTTTCAGGATCTTGGAGGTGCTTCTGGAGTGCAGAAACAGTTCCCTGGTGGGCGGCAGCATCTGGAGTGACGGCTGCAGCTGTGGAGCGTGGACCAGTTCTTGATGCCGGCCATGGCTGTGCCTCCAGGAAGGCGATTTCCTCTGCCGCTGGGTGGCCTGGGTGTGCCTGTGACAGCTCTGAGCTGCCTTCCCTTGAAGAGGATGCCAAAGCACAGGCTAGAAAGATGAATGAAACCCTCAGCAAATGTGCTTTCATGTAACGCACAGCAGATCAAACTAAGGGGAATGATCTATGTCTTGGCTTATACCTATATAATATAGTGATTAGTTCTGAAAAATATGAAAATAGTGACAGAATAATCCATCAATTGGAGCAGAATTTTGAGATGAGAACAAAAAAACATTACACATTACTTAGGAAGATTGAGGCAAATGTGACATAATAGAAAAGGCACTGGATTTGGACAAAGGACCTACCACTTACAACATACGTGAATCCAGAGAAGTCACTTGGCTTCTATGGCTGTTTCCTCATCTATAAAAATAAGTATTAGACTAAATTAGATTTTTTTAAATGTTCCCCACCCTTAATCCCTTTTCACCTGAGAAATTTTTACGTGACCCTGGAATACATAAAATAGATATACAAATAAAAAATTTGCTGATATTAAAACATAATTTTGTGACCCCCACATTCAGTGATAAGACCTTATATGGGGTTCTAAACCACAGTTTAAGAAACTGGGGACTAAACTTCCTCTGAGGATCCTTTTAAGTTGAAATCTAAAATTAAATAATTTAATCCTATGATCTCTAGGAAGGGAAGAATCTCCTTAAAGAAAAAAAAAATCACCTGATATCTTAGGTAACTTTGGGCTGGAGAATTCAAAATAGGAGAGAACCCCAAAAGAAATAAACTATATGAAGAGTAATGAAAATTCCAACTGACAACTAAAGAATCTCGAAAAGTAATTGGGAAAGGACCCTGCATACATACATACACACACACATACATGAAGGTATCAGTTGGGTATGATTGGGATACACTGACAGAACAATGTGGTCACCCTCTCATCACACCCTTCTTATGCTCCAACCTCCAACAGCTCTCTTTTTACAACCACATAAAACCCAAATCCTTCAGCTTTGTATACAAGGACTCCTACAATCTGAAACCAATCTACATCTCCAACTCTATCTCACACTGCTCCCCCTCACATATGCTACACTCCTATGAAACCAACTGTTTCGTAAACATATCCCTGCTTTTTCTTCCTTCATGCCTTTGTTCCCATCATATTTTCTGCTTATAAAGCTATCATCCTCAATTCTACCCCAAAATTCTCTCTTTGCTTTCTCCCTTAGATATTTCCATAGATCCTGTGGATTCAATTGTCACCTTTATGTAGATGGCTCCCAAATCTAAACTTCTGACCCAAATCAACATCTTCACTTGAATTTTCAAATATCATCTCAAACTCAACATTTCTAAGAAGGAACTCATATTTTCTTGCAAACCTACCAGTTAAAAATTCCCTATTTCCTTACCTTAAAACCCCAAGTCCAGGCTCCTATGAGGTGACTGTTCTCCTTGCCAAAGGCAACCCTTCTATGCATCCTTAATTCTATTCCATTCCCCTCTTCAACAGCAGATTATACTCCATCTCTCTGTCTTTGTCTCTCAGTCTCTGCCACTGTCTGTCTCTCAGTTTCTGTGTGAATCTCTATCTTTGGCTTTCTCTCTGTCTGTCTCTCTTCCTTTTCCAATTTTTACTTCTCTATCTATTCTTTCTCTACTACTTACAAACAGCCTACAAGTGACCTCATCATTCAAATAAAACTACTCTCTCCAAAGTTACCAATGGGCTTTTTACTATACTGTTCGTCCTTTGTTTTGAAAAGGACCAGGGATATCATGGAGTGATGTCTTGACTTATATGTGAATTGAATTTATGTGAAGCAGAGTTGCATAAGGGTCATCAAAGCCCAGTAGCAAGACAAAAATCAGGTCCACTAATTGCAAATCTGATGACATTTGCTTAATCCTTATCTTTCTTGAGCTCTCTGTATCATCTGACACCCTTGATGTCTTTCATCTATACCCTTTCGCTTAGAATTATAACAATAGACACATAATTGTCCTTCCTATTTCCAGGCCTCCCCTCTTCTAAACTATACTTCATGGTAGCTGATAAATTAATATTCCTAACACACAGATCTGACAATGTTGTCCCACTATAGAAAATCTTAAGTGGCTCTTTATTAACTTTAGGCTAAAATACAAAGTATTCTTCCTGGCTTTTAAGGCCCTCCACAATCTGGCTCCAATCTATTTTTCCAGTCCTGTTTCATATTACTTTTTTCAAATACTCTATGTTCTTGTCAAAATGGCCTGTTGGCTGTTTTCCCCAAATACAACATTCTAGTGCCTAGAGCCATGCCTTTGCAAAAGCTATAGCCCCCATGCCCAGAATGTGTATTCCTCCTCACCTCCCTACCTTTCTTTAAGGCACAACTCAAGTACTGACTCATTCAGAAAGCCACTCTTTTGTTAGTTGTAAGTACACTCCACTAGAAATTACTTTGCACTATTATTTGGTATGAGAGGCAGCTAGATGGCTCAGTAGCTAGAGCAAAGAGCCTAGAGTCAGGAATGTCTGAGTTCAAATCTGGCCTCAGACACTTACTAGCCATGCGAATCTGGACAAGTCACTTAACCTCTGTTTGCCTTAATTTACTGGAAAAGAAAATGGTGAACTATTCCAATACCTTTACCTAGAGAATTCCATGGACAGTATCAGCATGCTATGGTCCATGGAGTCATGAAGAATTGGATATCACTGAACAACAATATTATTTTGTATATGCTTTGTATTTAATTAAATAAAACGTGTATATAGTAAATAACTACTATGGGCCAGACATTGTGCACTTTGACGACAGAGACAGATCTGATTTTGTTTTGGTATCTCTGGGGCCTTGCACAGTACAATGCCTTACACATACTAAGTAATTAATAAATAATAACTTGAATTGGATCATACCCATTTTAAAAGAATAGCAAAGGTCACCTTATGAAGCTTTTCCTAATTTCTCTCCTCCTAAACAAAAAGTGATCTTCCTCTTCTGGTTTCTTATCACTATTCCACACATATGTAATTATGATATTCTTATTTACATCATATTTACTGATGAATATGTGTCATGTTTACTGACTAATTCATAAATTCCTGGAAAGGAAGAATCTGGCTCTTCTCTAATGCTTATCCCTCCTAGTACAAATAATGAATCAAAAAAGCATTTCTTTATGCACTCACTATGAGCTAGGGACTGGACAATTGCTTAATAAATGTCTGTGTGAACACAATATCCTAAGAAAGGACTTCAAATCCAAAAAAAAGAATGAGCTCTCTGCCCTGTCCTGTCCTATTCTGCCCTGCCCTGCCCTGATTTGCCCTACCCTACTACACTATATATCAGGTTGGGCTGTCTTTCATGAAGCTCTAAATGGCATCAGAAACTCAAAAGAAATGTTAAGCCCTGTGTCACTGGATGATTGGTTAATTTACCTAACATTCTTTGCCCAGTTCACCTTAGGATCTGATATACCCTTGCATGGCAGATCGCATAATCACTGGCATCTCTAGGCATGTCCAAGCATAGCACATGCACCTGGTCCATTAGGATGTTGTTGACTCAAAAGCTTCATACCCATCTCTGTAAAGAGTTTACTGTAGAAATGTACATCTTAGCTTTTACTATTTTATGAAACTGAAGCTAAAAAAAGTTTTGTGAAGCTGAATTTGTAGAATTGTGACTACAATATAAAGTAGAGAAAACATTAAATGCTAAGAATTGTATTGACCACGGAGTGCAATTACACATGAATCTATAGGCTTTTTGAGTATCCTGGAATTATAGATTTGGAAGAGACTTTAAAGGTCTAAAACTGAATTCTCTCCCTAATGTCCCTGATGAATGTTCATCTAGTTTCTCCTTGAAATCTTCCTATAACAGAGACGGCACTATCCCCTAAAGCAGCCTATTCTGTTTTAGTAAAGCTCTAATTTTCCAATTCTCTTACTGTAATTTCCATTCCTTGATACTATTTCTATTAATTATAATTTTAATTCCTCTTCCACAAGATATAGTTTCTTTTTCTCCAGGTAAAACATCTCCAGTTCTTTCAGTAAGTCCTCATGGTATGATTTCAAATCCCTTCATCTTAACCACTCCCTTCTGCAAAATTCACTTTATAAATGTCTCCATTAAAATATGATACCAGACCTTAAAAACTTCAAAATCCCTATGCTATCTTAGGCATGCCATTTCCTCTCTTTGAGTCATAAATTCCTTACCTTTAAAATGTGGGAGTAGAAGTAGATCATTTCTTAGTTCCAGTTCAAAATTCCAATATTCCTTTATTGTATATAAATGTTGTTGCACCAGTGTAGGATACAGAATATAGACCAACAATAAACTATCTTTTTTAAAAGCAGAATTATTGTCTGCTCAATTTATTAACTAAGTACTCTTATCCATTGTTCTGTAACCCAAAGAGAAAATAATGAGTGAATTTGTACTAACCCTAGCAGAAGATGCCCCAGATTTACTTTCAAAAAATAAAAAAGAGTCATTCCTATAACTCCTGAAGGTTGGGAATGCTTTATTCTGTAAATCTTTATCAACTTTTTTGCTAACCTACTCCACCTTAGGACACCAGACTCCTCTTTAGGAGGTTATAGATATACTTTACTTAACAGTTTTCTTAAAGAGAGCCATCTTATAGTGAGCTTTGTTTTCTGGCTTCCCACTTAGAGAAGATATACAGTTCCACATTCTCCTAAGGGATAAGTTCTTGAAGGGACATAAAGAGTATGGAAAGAAGACTTATGTAAACATGAGTTCTCATTACTAACATAGTATTGCCTGGGATATCCCTCCACTCCATGTGTTATTCTCCCTTCTGTGGTTCCTGCTTTACACAAGAAAACCTTTAGAATATGGGAAGATTTATTTGATGGCAAAAAATTGCAAACCATGAGTTACCCCTATATTAGTCAAGTTGGCATATCAAAGACCAAAGAAAGAGCCTTGCATTGAGTTGACCTAATACCAAAGGGTTTATCGATGTATTTATACAGACCAAGGTGATATTTGTGTGTGTACATACATATACATATATGCATATAAATATACCTACATACATATATATGCATCTATCCCTATTTCTCTCTCTCTCTCTCTCTCTCTCTCTCTCTCTCTCTCTCTCTCTCTCTCTCTCTCTCTCTCTCTCTCTCTACTTTGATTCAGTTCAGGGAAATAAAACAGCATGCAAGAATAGTTAAAATCCAGGTCCCTTACTCTATCTAGACAAGATATCAGTTCTTGATGGCCATACATGTGAGGGAATATGCAGTTTCATATAGAGAGAGATAAAAATACAGACCTAATCACAAATGCACCAATTTTAGAGTAAGTACACTTCAGAATATAGCAATCATTACTAAGTCAGATTTTTTTGAGGAAAGGAACATAACCTTTTATGCCCTTCTCAAAATCTTGTACACAATCTACAATTTGGTAAATGTTTTACTAGCTATATGTGTCCTTGTATGTTTATACGTATTTATACACATATATGTAGACACATACATGTACATATATGTCTAAATATATATGCATATATATAATATACTTACATAATAATATACATAAGTATGTTGGTGTTTCCATGGCTTACTCACAATTCTATATTCATTAATTTGTGCTTTTTATTTATTATAAATAAGTAATACCTTGATCCTTAGAATTACCAGATTGTGGGAGTGCAAAAGTTTCTCTTCAGAACTAAATGGTGGTCTAAGAAAACATGCTCATCAACTCAAGCTATTCATATTGATTAACAATATATGTTTCAGTTGCGAAAGTAATAAATGGCAAAAATGATGAAATTCTCCTCTATAATAAATTTCTGTAATTTTATCATCAAAAGAATACATACATATATTCCTGCTAGATGTACTCTCTCTGGGACATCTGTCCCAACTCAGTGGTCAGTAGTCCATGGTCTTACAAAGGCTTCCATAGAATGAAGGTTGGAGTTTGAAAATCATCATTGCACAGTGGAAATAGGACTGGCTCTGGAGTTAGAGGATCTAGGTGAAAATCTGATTGGGCCACTTCTACCTGAGTGACTTCAGGAAAACCACTTAGCCTGCCTGGGCCTTAGTTTTCCCATTTGTGAAATAAGGAGGTTGGACCAGATGCTCTCTAACAACCTGTGATCTTGTGGCTGTTCCAAGTTCCAGAGTCACCTTAGGAGGGGAACTGGGCTCAGTCCACTTTGAGCAGCATGATTTGCCCTCCTTCTTCTGAGGATAGACCCAAGGAGGACATTATTATATTGTCGTATGAAGAAGATAGATATACATCACTCAGCATTATTCTATTTGCCGCTGTCTATGTGACCACTTGCACAAGAGGAGAAAGTGGGCTCAATTTTGCTAGAGGGTATATATGGAAATCTTCAAACAAGAAAGAAATTGATTATCACTTAAGTCTCAGATTTCCCAAATAGCTGGGTTCAGGCTATATATCCACAATCGGAAACTTAAAGAGCCCTCTCTTTTATAAAACCCTACTGAACTACAGAGAGATAGTATGGTATAGTAGATGGGAGAGCAGTGGTAGAAACAACCATTTATTAAATACCTAGCATGTGCCATAAACTATACTAAGTACCTTATAAATATTATCTCATTGGATAATATATCAGACTAGGAGTTCAAATGTACTGCTGCTAATATGTCATGGTTATGTTATCTTTCTAAGCTTGGTCATGGGTCGATCTCCCTGAACCTCAGTTTCATCATTTGCAAAATAAGAATAATAATGTCTATATTACCTTCTTTGTACCTTTGTAGTGAAGTTCAAATGAGATTGCTTACTAAGTAATAAAAATCCATCATCCTTAGGTATGGTATTAAGACTCAACATGTAATGTATTAACAGAGGAAAAATCATGTATTAAGTACTGACTATGTTAAAAGAACTCTGCTTTGCTTGGGATACATATGGAAAACTTAGGACATATGAAGTGAACCTTTCCTTAAAAATATGTCCATATTCCTTTATTCCTTTACTGGCAGGTAGGATCTAAAATACTATTTTTCAAAGCCTAAAAATCCTGCATTTGGATGAAGAAGCATTGCTTAGATTATCTACAAGTTTTCAAGAATTAAATCTTTTTTAAAATCCTCTTCCAGAGCACATACCAATGAAAAATCTGTGCTATGTCCGAATATATGTATTCTATACAAAAGCTACTCCAGGTTCAAAGAATTCTATTGCTTCATATTCACTCAAAACTATAGCTCTTGAGCCATTACCTGTGTGTTTGTTTTTTCACTAGTTAACAAGATTGTTGTTTAATCATTTCTGATTCTCCATGACCCTGTTTGGGGTTTTCTTGTTTAGATACTGGAGTGGTTTGCCATTTCCTTTCCCAGTAGATTAAAGCAAAGCAGAGTTCAATTGGCTTGCCCAACATCACATGGCTAATGTGTGTCTGAGGCCAAAGTTGAACTCATGCTTCTTGATTACAGTTCTCTATCCCCTACTGCCCCGCTACTTCCTAGTTAGCAAAAGGGAACAAATAAAAGCAAGAATATTTAAAGGGGAAAAAAGTGGCAACACATCCTTCTCTCAACCAGTTGAAGCTTATTTTCTCCTGAATATATACACCATCATAGTGCATGAAAATTGCAATGATTTTGAGTCAATGAGCCTTGGTTTGAATCCCAACCTTGTTATTTATTACCATGTGACTTTGGGCAAGTACTTGACTTTGCTGAGTCTCAGTTCCTGTCTGTAAAAGTGAAATACATAAATGATGTACTTCTTAGGTATTTTCCAGCTCTAAATCTATGATAAATTTGGAATCCCTGTGCCCAGAGCACATATATAGAAGGATTCAGATGCATTCAGAGCATAAATGTGGAAGGGTACATACAAAGTGAACAAACACATATGATCAAGACATATATGTGGAGAATGACTCATGATTCCAATATTGCAAGACCATTAAATGTCTTATGGTGACATCACTTCATTGCTTTTGGTCACCATATCACCATGGTTCCTTGCTGGATCTATTATCTCTGCTGCTATTCAAGTCCCTCTTCTGGCCCAATAGTTGCCAAACTTCTCTCCATTACCAACTTCTGGGATCCATCTCTTCAGGGTTCCTGTTGACTATCTCAATACCCATCTTCTATAGAAAGGTACTATCTGTCCCTGGTAAGGGCAGTTCTTTAGAGATGGTATAAGCTACCTCATCTAGAGTAAATGTTGTACAACGATAGTCAGGCAGGATACTCCCAAACGAAGATAAAATTTATTCTCTTAATTCACTTCCTTTTGGAGCAGAATCCATGTAGTACAATTTTCAAATCTCTATATTATTTATGGTTTAAAAATACTTATAATTCTCATTTCCTTCTGAAAGCAATCTGCACTCTACCTGCAAAGAAATCTCAAAGAGTGGGTGGGCAAGAAGCATCACAGTACCCTCCAATCCCCCACTTCCATATGTTTTGAGTCTTATCTGGCAAAATAGTGGGTGGGCAAGGCAAGAAAATATAGGACTAAGGCTTCTGTAAAGCTACTGCCAAGCCCTTTGTTCCAAATTTCTGCCTTTCACATATCTACAAGTGTGGCCAACACAAACTTTCCAGGCTAGAAACTCCTTTCATTCTCACACTGTCATTAAGAGACTTCCTTGTAGGAACATGGGGATAAAGAAGACTAGAATGTTAGAGTTGAAAAGAACTTTAGAAATCGTCTAGTTCAATTCCCTTATTGGAGAGAGGAAGAAATGGAAGCCAAGACAAGTTGTCAGTTCCTAATTCCCTAAGAGCTATTAGCACTGACATTATATAAATAAGAAAATCAAGAAAATTGTAGATTTTAAAGTGTAGGAAACATTGTTTTCATAGCAGAAATTCTGTAACAGAAGAGAATGAGATAAAGAAGAAAGAGAAGGAGAAGAGGAGAGGAAGAAAAAAAAGAGGAAGATAAGGAGGAGGAGAAAGTTCAACTGCTTAAATAATATCATTTTAAAATGTTTGCATTGTGGCTGGCAACTACTCTAAGGCTCTGAATAATGGGGAATCATTTGAACCTTAGAATTATGAATGAGTAGATGGGAAGACTTTTCATTAACATTTATAGAGATATCTTTGAGGGGTACCTAAAGGTGGATTCTCTATATCTAGTATAGAAGTAATACTGAACTTAATTAAGAGCAAACTCTCTTGCATCCTGCTACTATTCTAGTTCAGTCCCTCATTATTTCTCTTCTGGACACCATTAACTCCATGCCTCATTCTCTCCCATCACTCCATCGCACACTTGAATTCTTCCAGTTCAATCCATCCTACACACAGTTGCCATTGGAATCAATATACGGTTTTGATATTAATCACTCCCCTGCTCAAAAACATCTAGTGGCTCTCTAATGCTCATCAAATAAAATTTAAACTCACCATGAAATTCAAGATCCTCCACAATCTGGCCCCAATCTAGCCTTATTTCTTCCTGTATATTCTGCTCTAGCTAAATTGGACAACTTGTCATTCCTTGATTTCCTGGATCTTCCCATTCCTGTGCTTTAGTGCAGTGGATAGTGAGCTTGACCTGAAGGTAGAAAGTCCTGAATTAGAATCCAGCCTTAAACATTTACTAGTGATGTGGCCCCAGGCAAAACATTTAAACACTCTGAGGTTCAGTTTCTTCATCCACTTAGCACCTATCTATCTGCTATGTGGAGCAAAGAAGTTCACTATATTTAGAGCACTTTGAAAACTTCGAAGTCTTATGTAAATGTCATGTCATCTTTATTATTCTGTTCCCTACACTTAGAATGCTTTTCTATCCCCCATCAGATTTGTCTATTGAAATTGCCTATTGAAATCCTTGTTTTCCTTAAAAGTCTAGGTCATGGAGTCCTCCTCCTGGAACTTCGCAGAAAGAAGTTATCACCTCAATCTCCAAGTTCTCAGAACCATCTAGCTGGACCTTTTTATACACGTAATGTGTTCTAATTCTATTTATATCCCTGCCTTATCTCCCCTTCTATATTGTAAACTCTTGGAGAGTAGGTAGTGGTACCTTATAACCTTTTATATCCCTAATGAATATTCTTTGGAATAATAATAGATAGATGAAACAAACAAACAGACAGAGATAGAAACAGAGAGAGAGAGAGAGAGAGAGAGAGAGAGAGAGAGAGAGAGAGAGAGAGAGAGAGAGAGAGAGAGAGAGAGAGAAGGAGTGGAAGAGAGACAGACAGATAGACAGGCAGACAAATAGACAGGCAGAGAGAGCAACAGAGAGACAGAGACAGAAAGAGAGAGGAAGGGAGGGAGGGGAGGAAGAAGAGAGAAAGAAAGGGTGGGAGGGAGAAGAAGAGGGAGAGTACAGAAACAGAGAGAAAGAAACAGACACGAGGGAAATGAGTTGAAGAGACAGAGACACAGATAAAGAGATACAAAGATTCTGACACACAGAGAAAGATGAGAGGAGAGCAGACAGAGAGACAGAGAGGGGAGAAACAGACACACAGACATAGACACAGGGAGAGAAAGAGAGAAAGAAACAAAAAGAGAAATAAAGACATAGGAAAACGAAGACAAGCAGAGAGAAGACAGACAGAAAGACAGACACACAGAGAGATTAATTGAAGAGACAGAGAGAAAGAGATACAGAGATTCTAACACAGAGAGAAAGACAAGGAGAGAGACAGATAGAAAGAAGAAAAAGATAGACAGACACAGGGAGAGGAAGAGATAAACAGAAAGAAAAATATAGAGACAGAGACAGAGAGCAAACAGAGAAAAAGAGAAACAGAGATCTAGAAGAGAGTCAGGGACAGAGAGACAAAAAGGGGGAGGGATGCAGGGAGAGAGAGAAAAAAAGAGAGAGAGAAGGAGAGAGAGAGGGGAGAGAGAGAGAGAGAGGAGAGGGAAAGGAGAGAGAGAGGAGAGAAAGAGAAGGGAGAGAGAGGGAAGAGAGAGAAGAGAGAAAGAGATTTTCTGAATTGAATGAAGTTTGTACCAAGATTTTCAAGAAGGAGCCATATTATCAAGTTGGTCTGCCAGTGTTTTTCCAGAAGATAATATGAAGCACATCTGTAGATATGCTGTCCCAGATTTAAAGGGGTGAAAATATAATCCAGTGAATAGCAGATCTGTAGTACCAAAGCCCCTGAGACCCTTCCCAATCCATGTCCTGAGCTTTAAGGTATGTTGGACTCTTTACAATCTCCTGGTTTCCCTGCCAAAATTTGAATCTGATTAAATGTCAATAGGAGCCAGTCTGGGCTTCTGCAGCCCCACTCTAACCCAAAGCTTCCTGCAAAAATAGCAGTGTCAGTGCCTAGCGATGCCACAGCATGCCAACTGATATTGTGACCCAGAGGATGGAGAAAGCACTCCAGCTATGCAGCAGTCTGGCAGGCTGCCATTCGCCAATGGGAAAAATCAGTCCTGTGTGATAAGACAGTGACAAATGCCTTCCCTGTGACTGCGATTAAAAACAGAGAGCCTGCATTATGACAACAGGGCTCCAATTGCTGCATAACATTCATTTTGGCTAAATATTTATATGCTTGTTTTTACTGTTGAGCTTTGGGTTAAATCAGGGAGTTCCAAATTCCACGGAGCAGACTATTTCTCTGTCTGGGAGCTAAAATGGGGATAGAGGGATGGGGTTGGAGGAGTCCAGGAGGAAGTGGAGAGGACTGTTGGCATCTGTGATGTAACTTTTAGGAAGACATCAAAATCTTCCCCAGGAGAGAGGTGCTAACTGCTTTGGGCAAACGTGCCCCCACTGAGCTCTATCTCTCTGCTGCAGAATCTGGTTTTGACAAAGATGGAGAGATATGCTGAGTGATTTTGATGGATCTAATTCCGGGGGAGCCCAGACCTGTGATTTTGTAGGGAGTTACTGGTGAAGAAAGGGCTCCTCCCAATGCAGATCCGCAACTGTTCTGCAATCTACAGTCTTAGAAAGTTACCTGAGCTGATGAGTGGATAAGTGACTTGACTAGGGTCATGTGGTCAGTAAGTATCAGATGTTTTGATATTACTCTAATCCAGATCATCCTGGCTCCAAAGATCATCACTTTGTCATACTGTATTTCAGCAGGGATAGAAATAATAAACAACAATTTATACTTTGCATGCTCATGTGATTCTCCCAGTATCCTATGAGGTAAACAGAAAAATAACAATGACAACGATATTTTCATAGCATCTTAAGAACTGCAAACTGCTTCACAAATATTATCTAATTTTATCCAACAACCCTGAAGATAGGGCTATTATTATCCCTGTTTGACAGATGGGGAAATCAAGGCATGCAGAGATTATGTGAGTTGTCCAGGATACACAACTAGTAAGATTCTGGAACAGGTTTTGAACTCAGTTGAATACATAGTACAGTTCATTTTCCTTTGCTACCATTTCTTCAATATTTCAAATTCATCAGCCAGTTAATATTTGTCAAGCACCTACAATGTATTATATACTGTTTTAAGCACTGGGAATATCAAGAAGAGGGGGGGAAGAAAAAAAGAGGGAGTTCCTGCTCTTAGGGAGATCATTTTAATGGAGAAAAACATGCAAACTATTATGTATGAACATTGGGATATGGAGTGTTACATTCAGGAAATATCCAGTACAGTCTCACTAGATCACAGAGTGCATGGAGGAGTAAGAAGGAGCTAAATTATGAAGCATTTTAAAAGCCAAATTGAGTTTATATTTGGTCCTAGAGGCAATAAGGAGACACTGTTATTGATTAAATGGGGAAAGGGAGTTGTGGTATCTCTAACTTCAATCATGGAGCTTCCTTCTATCAATCAGATCAAAACACTTTCATATTTTAATAGATGGGTTTAGCAAATTGCTATGAATGGTGACACAGTGGATAGAGTGCCTGGCCTAGAGTCAGAAGACTACTCTTTGTGAGTTCAAACATGGCCTCAGATACTTATTAGCTACGTGACCCTGAGCAAGTCACTTGACCCTGTTTGCCTTAGTTTCCTCATCTGTAAATTTAGCTGGAGAAGGAAATGGTAAACCACTCCAACATCTCTGCCAAGAAAATTCCAAATGTGGTCACAAAGCCAGGACATGGCTGAAAACAACTGAACAACAACAAATGAATGAAAATATTTCATCTTGTGGATTACTTGGAATTCAGTTTCTCTAAACTTAGTCTGGTCCTTATACAACAGACCCATAATTTGTCTCTGACCCCCACCCAAATAATGTCCAGCATGAGAACATCTACAAGGACTCAGTTTCCACTGAAATAGTCTTCAAGTCTACAGGGTGATGCTGGAAAACCAGAAGACTTTGAAGCAGGACTTCAGTGCAAATAGGAAAGAATTTCTTTATCATTTTATAGATGAAGAAACTGAGGTTGAGAAATTGTGATTTCCTCAGAGTTCTGTCAGCTAGAAGTGCCGGGGCTTGAATTCACATTCCCTGGCGGTTAGCCTCATGATCTTTCTCCTTCACCACACTGTGAGTCATAATAAAAATCTATACTGGGATTTCTTAATCTTTTTAATATCTTAGATTCCTTTGGCAATCTAGTGAAACCTTTGGACCCCTTCTCAAATACATAAAATTTAAATTAAAAAGTAATAATCAAATTTAAAAATTAAATATGTAAAACAAAATAGAGGATTACAAAATAAACCAATTAATTTGACAGTTATCTATCTATATATCTATATATGTGTCTCTCTATATATATATGTACATATATATATATTTATACACACACACACACACACACACATATATATATATAAATATATATATTATATTTTTTTTTTTTAAATTCAAATTGTTTGCCCCAGGTTAAGATTGCCTGATCCAGAAGGACAGTCCAAATATGCATAACTGAAAAAATACACCTCAGGGGAAGAAAAACTGACTATCTGCATATCTTAAATGTTCTCTCTCTTTATCTGTACCTTCTGGCTTCCCTAGCTTCCTTCAAATCCCAGCTAAACTTTCACTTTCTACAGGAAACTTTTCTCCATTCCTCCTAATTTTAGAACCTTCCTTCTTTTTTGAAATTCATATATTTTATTTTTAATTTATGGAATAAAACAAGTATTTCCAAAACACAGTATAATAAAAAGGTGATTCCATATAAAACTACAAATATATTATGTAAAACTTATTTCTTTTAAATAAATAATAAAATTACCATGTAATTTTTTTTTCCTTTTTTTTCTTCTATTACTCTCCAGTCTAGAGATGCCTACCATTAGACATAAATAAATATAGATATGTAGGATTATTCTATGCATACTTCTATTTATTAGTTCTGTCTCTAGATGCAGATAGCATCTTTCTTCATTTGTCCTATATAGTTGATTTGGATATTTATAATGGTCAGAATAACTTATTTGATCAAAGTCATTCTTAAAAAATCATTGCTGTTACTGTTAACACTGTTCTCTTAGTTCTGTTCATTTCATTCCTCATTATTATTTGCAAGTCTTTCCATGTTTTTATAAGATCATAGAGTTTATTTATTATAGCACAATCATATACCACAGTTTGATCAGCTATTCTGTAATTAATATTAACTACAATGAATCCTGCATATATATTGTTTGAACTTAGCTGTTTTCATATTGTCTCCATTGTGAGATCATGAGCTGCTTAAGAGTAGGTACTATCTTTTGCTGCTCAGCACAGTGCTTAGAACATAGTAAGTACTTAATAAATGTTTGTTGACTAACAAGAGATGACTCTATCCATATTCTAAGAAATTACTTTGTTTATTTATTCCTGACTATTTTTGATAACTATTTCTTTCTCAAACTTTCTCTAGGTGCTTTTAAGTCTGCTCAGTCTGGTTAACAGAAGTCCCAACCTATCTAAGTGATAATGGTGTCTGAAAACACAATAAAACCACATAATTTTGAACCCAAAAGCTCCTCAGGGTCCTTGCCTAATTAAGAATCTCCTTTAAGACATTCCAGAAAGGAGCTGCAAAATAATATCTTTAAAACTTCAAGTAAGGGTAAACTTCCTACCTCGTAAGGCAGTCCATTCCACTTTGAGGTGATTGTAATTGTTGAACAGTTTTTCACCATGTCAATCTGAATCCCACCATTGCTTTTAATTCTATGGTATTAATGGAAACAAGTCAAATCCTTCCCCCATTGACAATCCTTCAAATATTTAAAGCCTGTCCTTCAAGCCAATTCTTCTCCAAATTAAGAATCTTAATTTTCTTGAATCAATTTTCCTATGACACAATTTCCAGGCCTCTCACTACTCTGGTTTGCCCTCTTCTGGATGGACAAATTCTTACTTTCCGTAATTTGGTACCTGTTGCTGAAAATATTACATTAGATATAGGTTCTTAGATAACAATAACCTCAGGGATATGATATATTATTAATTTCTTTTGATCTTAAAATCCCCTAAAGTTCCCAGATATGACTATAAAATTTTTTAGTTATGTCTCACCAGTCTTTAACTTGAGGAGATATATTTTTGAACCCAATTGTAGAACTCTACATTTATTCTTATTAAATTTCATCTTTGGTCTATTGCTCTACTATATTGAGATCTTTTAACATCTTTATTTTGTTTGTTCAATTGTGTTAATTTTCTTTCCATTCCTTTATTTTTACAAACATTATTGGTAAATAATCTGGAGGTTTTAAGCAAAGATTAGTTGACCACTTTGGTATTTTGAATCAATTGGACAAGACAGTTACTGAAGTCCTTTCCAGTTTGGAAACCTGTGTTTCTGAGATCCTGTGAAGCCCATATGGTTTAGTTTCTAAGAGGTCTTTGATAGACTTGGAAAGATAAGTTTCAATAGAGTAGGGACAAATTGCAAGAGGATAGAAATAAAATGCAGACCCTGAGTATAAAGTCTATATCATAATTCTTTCTAAGAATTTGGTGATAAAAGGAGATACTGACAATAATACCTTGAGAGGAGAGCAGATTAAATTAAGGTTGGTTTTCAAGATCAGGTAGATCTAAAGCACATTTGTAGATATTGGGGAAGAAGCCAATAGCAAGGAAGAAATTGAAGATGAGAGAGAAAGGGATATGATGAATGATGATCAAAAAGACATAGTAGAGTATTATCACTTGCAGGAAGAAATGTTATCAAAGACTGGAGGGAAAGGAGAAGATAGAAGATGTATAGATTGGGATTTTTAAAGTGCAAGATAGAGTAGTCAAAAGAGTTTATGATTTATTGTCTCAATTTTTTTCAGTAAAATAGGTCAGGACATCTGCTTAGCAAAAAGTGTTTGGAGGTGATGTGGAGAATTTGTGAAGAGAGAAAAGAAGATTTACCATAGTAGCTGAGAATACATAGGAAAACTGAATTTTCTCCTTTCTCTGCCCAATGCCTTCAGTTTTCTTCCTTCATACTCACCTTACCAATCCTTACTTTATTTTCAGTCTATATGCCACATTTTAAAAAGGAATTTGCCAAATAGCAAAAGATCCAGAGGAGGATATTCAGAGTGACAAAAGGACCTGGAGTCATGCCATTTGAAGAGTGACTGAAGGAAATCATGATTTTTTTAGTGTGATATGCTGTATTAGATAAAGGACCAGCCTCAGAATCTGGGTGATTTTAAACACATGCTAGTCATATAACAAGGAAACATAATGAATAGGATTCAAACCCAAATTTCTTAATTCCCAGTTTCTAATGCAAAGTGATTTATTCAGGGTGGATACACTAGTTCTTCATCTTTCTTGAGAGCTATTTCTCTACAAGCACTTCTAGTCAGCAAAATGTTACTGAAACCCTACTTTCTGTGTAGTATTGTACTGGGGGTGGGATGTGTGGGCAATAATTTGCAAGCAAGAGACTAGATAATTAATTAGCTCCTTGGTGGAAGATACCATATTTTCCTTATATTTTCCCCAACACAGTCTTCTTCAGTAGTAGATGTTTAATACACAAGGGGAAAGAGAAATAAAAGGAAGGAAGGAAAGAAGGCAGGGAGGGAGGGAGGGAGGAAGAGAGAGAGGGAGAAGATGTTTCCCATCTAAAATCACAGGACTACCAGTGGTCCTTATTTTTTCAGACAGCAGGACTATGGACACTTTATTGAGTGAGGGCCCAGGAGCACCATTTGACTCCTGTAGAAATTGGGAGATAAGTGGTGACCCAGAGCTAGGACTCTGCCGATTATGTTTTTAATGGAATCATATCTATGTGGTTTATATATATTTTTTTCCTTTAATCTTGGGTATTTTGTTTCTCTTTATAAGAACATAGCTTGAAAACAGTATAGAGCCAATATTCATATAAAAATAAAGACCATAACTGCTGTACAGTATTTATATACATTAACAATGTACTTTTGCTGCCTTCTAGATAATATTTTTAAAATTTTATTTTATTTTATTTTTTATAAAGCTTTTTATTTTCAAAACATATGCATGGATAATTTGACAACACTGACCCTTGCACAGCCTTGTGTTTCAGATTTTCCCCTCCTCCTCTCTCTTCCCCTAGATGGCAAGCAATTCAATATATGTTAAACATGTTAACATATATGATAAATCCAATATGATAATCCAATATATAATTTTCTTGCTACACAAGGGAAAGCAGATCAAAAAAGAAAGAAAATGAGAAAGAAAACAATGCAAACGAACAACAACAAAAAGTGAGAATGTTATGTTGTGATCCACATTCAGTTCCCACTGGGTGTAGATGGCTCTCTTCATCACAAGCTCATTGAAGCTGGCATCAATTATCTCATTGTTGGAAAGAGTCTCGTTCATTAGAATTGATCATCATATAATATTGATGTTGTCATGTACAATGAGATTCCAGTTCTTTTCATTTCACTTAGCATCAATTCATGTAAGTCTTACCTTAGCATCAATTCATATAAGTCTTACCAGGTCTCTCTAAAATCATCCTCCTGATAATTCTAGATAATATTTTGTGACATATTATTGCATAGTTGTAAATAACTTATATACCATTATATCACTTTCAGTAATGTGTAAAGTAATTGTTAATTAAGACTAAAAAAATGAAATAGAATTGGCCAAATGGAAAGACAGTCACAAAAATTCACTGAAGAAAAAAACTCCTTAAAAAGTAGAAATTAAAATGGAAAAAGAGGTACAAAAGTTCACTGCAGAAAATAATTTCTTAAAAATTAGAATCGAACAAATGGAAGCTAATGACTTTATGAGAAATGGAGAAGCAATAAAACAAAATCAAAAGAATGAAACAACAAAGGACAACGTGAAATATCTCATTGGAAAAACTGACCTGGAAAATAAATCCCAGAGAGATAATTTGAAAATTATTGGACTACTTGAAAGCCATGTTCAAAAAAGAGACTTGACATCATCTTGCAAAAAAATGTCAAGGAAAACTGTCCTGATATTCTAGAACCAGAAGGTAAAATAAAAATTGAAAGATTCTACCAACGACTTCCTAAAAAGAGATCCAAAAATGAAAACTCTCAGGAGTATTACAGTAAATTTCAGAGCTCCAGGTCAAGGAGAAAATATTGCAAGCATCTAGAAAGAAACAATTCAAGTATTTTGAAGCCACAGTAAGAATTACACAAGATTTAGAAGCTTCTACATTAAAGGATCAGAAGGCCTGAAATATATTCCAGAAGGCAAATGACCAAGGATTACAACCAAGAATCATCTACCCAGAAAAACTGAATATAATCTTTCAGGGAGAAAAATGGGTATTCACTGAAATAAAGTCCTTTCAAACATTCCTGATGAAAAGACCTGAGCTGAATAGAGAATTTGACTTTCAAATATTAGCCTCTAAAGAAACACAAAAAAGGAAACAGAAAAGGGATAAGGGACTTAATAAGGTTGGACTATTTGCATTCCTACATGGAAAGATGATACATAACTCATAAAACTTTTTTTATTATTAGAGTACTTGGAATATATGTATACACACACACACACACACATATATATATATATATATAATATACATATATATATACACACACACATATATACACATATACATATATATAGGCAGAGGGTGCAGGTATTGAAGGTGACACAATTATATCTAGAAAGGTGAAATTAAGGAGTGATGGAATGTACTGGAAGAGAGGGAAAGGGAGAGGTAGAATGGAGTAAATTATTATAATCACAAGCAAAAAGAAAGAGGTAATGTAGAATCTTACTCTCATCAGAATTGTCTCAGAAAAGGAATAACATATACTCAATTAGGTATACATCCTGCAGGAAAGTAAATGGTGAAGGATATAAGAGAAGGGGGAGTGGTGATTGAAAGGAGGGCAGATTGTAGAAGGGGGTAATCAGAAAAAAATATTTTGAGGAGGGGCGGGATGAAGAATTGAATAAAAAGAAGGGAAATAATAGTAAACAAGTAATTGTGAAAAAAATTTTGAAGCAAGTTTTTTTTTAATAAAACTTCATTTCTGGCAGCAGGGAGTTGGAGATTTAGAGGATGTCTATAAATTAGGGAATAGCTGAACAAATTGTGCCATGTAGTTATGATAAAATACTCTTGTGCTATAAGAAATGATGAGCAGGAAGCCCTTAGAAAAACCTGGGAAGACTTCCATGAGTTGATGCAAAGTGAAATGTAACTCTGTACAAAGAAATGGCAATATTGTAAGATGATCAGCTCTGAATAACTTAGCTATTTTCAGCAATAAAATAATCCAAGACAACTCTGAAGAACATGATGAAAAATGCTCTCCATCACAAGACAAAGGAACTGATGGTGTTGGAATACAGATTGAAATATATGCTTTTTAAACATCTTTACTTTTCTTAATTTTTTTCTTTTTTGCTCTGTGTTTTCTTCCCAACATGACTAATATGGAAATATATTTTGCATGATTACACTATGTCATATTGCTTGCATTCTCAATGAAATGGGTGAGGAAGGACAAAAGAAAAGAATTTGGAAATAAATGTTTTAAAAAGAAATATTTAAAATTGTTTTTGCATGTAATGAGAGGAAAATAAAATTCTAAATAAAATTTAATAGCCCTTCCAAAAAAAAGAATCAATAAATCAATCAGTTCAAGGAAATCCCTGCTGAGGATATTTTTTCTATCAAGAATTCAAGGTGCCTTTTGGTCTTCTTACTATTTACTCTTTCCATTATCCAGAACAGCACAGCATTCTAACTTCACACAGGCTTTCCTCTCATTAGCCTTAAAATGCCGCTTGGTCAGATTCACACATATCTGCATATTTCTTTCTGGTGGCCTTAGGTTTCTCTTCTGTAAGATGAAGGGGCTGGACTCGATTCTCTCTAAGACCTCTTCCATCTCTGACTGTTTTTCTAAGTGATATATGAAAAATAAACAGAGTATTTCTCTACCACCTCTACAAAGGAGCAGGACTCTATAGGCACATTAAAATTGTTTCCCTTTCTTAGTATAGATTTTCAGAGCAAGGTTACAGAGTCTTTCATTTCAAAACAAAATAAAATTAATCCTATGAATCATATTGAAACCTATTATGATTATTTTCAAACCCATTATTTTCTCCACAGTGCACATAAAACTCATAAAAAAAATTATTGAATCATCCTTCTGTATCACACACTCAATTAGGGTCCACAGAAGCAGAGCTGATATGTTTTCCTTATCACCCATGATCTAGAGAGTTAATGGCCCCAGGCCACACTAACATTGGATAAAAAAATCTGTTTTCTCCCCAACCCTCTGAAGTATCCTCTGACCTTCCTACTGGATTATTCAATTAACAGTAGGTATTTTTTTTTTAATTTCAAACTCATAAAAGAATGATGCTAATAGAAGGGAGAACTGAAATAGAAGAGGAAAGGGATAAGAAAGGGGAAGGGGATGTAAAAGAGGACTACTTGAGGGAGGTGGTGGTTAGAAGCAAAACACTGAGGAGGAGGAAAAAGGGGGAAAGAGAAAAGTATAACTTGGAAAAATACAGAGTTAGTGATTTTAATGGTGAATGTGAATGGGATGAATTCTCCTATAAAACCAAAGCAGAGAGCAGATTAGATTAAAATTCAGAATCCGACAATATCTTATTTATGAGAAAAACATTTAAAACAGAGTGATACATACAGAGTAAAGATAAAAGGCTGGAACAAAATCTACTATGCTTCAGTTGAAGTAAAAAAAAAAAGCAGGGGTGAATATTGATCCTGACCTCAGATCAAGCAAAAGCAAAAATAAATCTAATTAAAAGAGATAAGAAAGGAAACTACATCTTGCCAGAGATAATGAAGTAATATCAATACTAAACATATAAGCACCAAGTGATTTAGCATTCAAATTCCTAGATAAGAGAGCTGTAGGAAGAATTAGATAGCAAAACTATATTAGTGGGGGATTGGAATCTTTCTCTCCAGAATAAATATATAAATAGTATCACAAAATTAATAATAAAGAATTTAAGATGATAAATAGAATTTTAGAAAAGTTATGTATGATAAACCTTTGGAGAAAATTGAATGAAGACAGAAAGAAATATTTTTTTTTCCTCAGTGGTACAGTGAACTACACAAAAATTGACTATACTATCGCATAAAAACCTTGAAGTCAAATACATAAAGGCAGAAATTGTAAATGCATTTTTCAGCTCATGATGTAATAAAAATTACATGTAATAAAGGACCAGGAAAAATTAATTGGAAACTAAATATTCTAATCCTAAAGAATGAGTGGGCAAAACAACAAGTCATAGACAAAATTGATCATTTCATCCAAGAGAATGACAATAAAGAGACAATATTCCAAAATTTGTGGGAAGCAGCCAAAGCAATTCCTAGGGGAAGTTTTATATCTCTTGAAGCTTACTTGCATAAAATAGAGAAAGAGAAGAGCAATGAATTGGCATCCAACTAAAAAGGCTAGAAAAAAGAACACATTTTAAAAAACCCAATTAAATACCAAATTTTAAATTCTGAAAATAAAAGAGGAGATTAATAAAATTGAAGATAAGAAAAACTATTAAACTAATAAACAAAACTGAATTGGTTTCATGAAAAAATCCCAACAAAATAGATAAACCTTTAGTTAATTTGACTTAAAAAAAGGAAAGAATCATCAAAAATAAAAAGGATGAAGTTTCTAGCAATGAAAAGGAAATTAGAGCAACAATTAGGAGATATTTTGCCCAAACTATGCCAGTAAATCTGATAATTTATTTGAAATGGATAAATACTTCAAAAACATAGCTTGCCCAGATTAACAGAAGAGGAAATAAATCACTTAATTAGTCCCATTTTAGAAAAAAAATTGAATAAGCTATTAATCAACTCCCTAAGGGAAAAAAATCTTCAGGACTAGATGGATTCACATGTGAATTCTACCAAACATTTAAAGAAATTAAAATTAGTTCCAATACTATGAAAAGAAAGATTAGACCCAATACTATGCAAACTATTTAGAAAAATAGGAAAAGGAGTTCTACAAATTCTTTTTATGACACAGATAAGGTGCTGCTACCTAAATCAGGTAGAGTCAAAACAGAGAAAGAAAATGATAGACCAATTTCCCTAATGTATGTTGATGCAAAAATCTTTTTTTTAATTAAAGTTTTTTATTTACAAAACATATGTATGGCTATTTTTTCCAACACTGACTCTTGAAAAACCTTTTGTTCCAAATTTTCGCCTTCTTCCTCCTATCCCCTCCCTTAGCTGGCAAGTAATCCAGTACATGTTAAATATGTTAAAATACATGATAAATCCAACATATGTGTACATATATATATACATATATATATATATATACAGTTATCTTGCTGCACAAGAGAAATATCAAGAAGGAAGAAAAAGAAAAACTGAGAAAGAAAACAAAATGCAAGCAAAAAACAACAGAGAGAGTGAGAATGCTATGTTGTGTTCCACACTCTGTTCCAATGGTTCTCTCTCTGGGTGTAGATGGCTCTCTTCATCATTGAACAAGTGGAACTGGATTGAATCATCTCATTGTTGAAGAGAGCTACATCCATCAGAATTGGTCGTCATATAGTCTTCTTGTTGCAGTGTATAATGATCTTCTTATTCTGCTCATTTCTTAGTATCAGTTCATATAAGTCTCTCCAAGCCTCTCTGAAATCATCCTGCTCTGAAATCATCATTTCTTACAGAACAATAATATTGCATAGCATTCATACCATAACTTTATTCAGCCATTCTCCAATTGATGGGCATCTACTCAGTTTCCACTGGCCACTACAAAGAGGGCTGCCACAAACATTTTTGCACATGTGGATCCCTTTCCCTCCTTTAAGATCTCTTTGAGATATAATCCCAATAGAAACAGTGCTGGACCAAAGGATATGCACAAGTTTTTGAACATAGTTCCAAACTACTCTTCAGTATGGCTGGATCCGTTCACAGGTCCACCAACAATGTATCAGTGACCCAGTTTTCCCACATTCTGTCCAACATTGGTCATTATCATTTCCTTTCATCTTAACCAATCTGGTAGGTGGTGAGTAGTGGAATCTCAGAGTTGTCTTAATTTGCATTTCTCTGATCAGTAGTGAATTGGAGCACCTTTTCATGTGACTACAAATAGTTTCAATTTCTTCAATATCTTTTGAATATCAATATCTTTCTTCAATATCCTTTGACCATTTATCAATTAGAGAATGGCTTGAACTATTATAAATTTGAGTCAATTATATATTTTAGAAATTAGGTCTTTATCAGATACTTTGGATGTAATTTTTTCCCCAATTAATTGCTTCCCTTCTAATCTTATCTGCATTAGTTTTGTTTATACAAAAACTTTTTAATGTGATATAATCAAAATTATCTATTTTGTGATCAATAATAATCTCTAATTCTTCTTTGGTCACACATTCCTTTCTCCTCCTCAAATCTGAGAAGTAAACTATCCTATGTTCTTCTAATTTTTTATAATATCATTTTTATGTAATATATAGTTTTTATAATATCATTCTTTATGTCTAGATCCTGAATCTATTTCAACTTGATCTTGGTATACGGTGTTAGATGTGGGCCTATGCCCGCTTTCTGCTATACTAGTTTCCAATTTTCCCAGCAGTTTTTGTCAAATAGTGAATTCTTATTCCAAAAGCTGGGATCTTTGGGTTTTTCAAATACTAGATTGCTATAGACATTGACTATTTTGTTCTGTAAACCTAACCTCTTCCACTGATCAACTTCTCTATTTCTTAGCCAGTACCAAATGGTTTTGATGACCTCTGCTTTAGAATATAGTTTAGATCTGATACAGCTAGGCCACCTTCATTTGTTTTTCTCTTCATTAATTCCTTTGAAATTCTTGACTTTTTGTTCTTCCAGATGAATTTTGTTGTTATTTTTTCTAGGTCAGTAAAATAGTTTCTTGGGAGTTTGATTGGTATATCACTAAATAAATAAATTAGTTTAGATAATTTTTCCAATTGCTTACATCTGACTTTATTTGTGTGGAAAGTGTTTTGTAGCTTTGCTTATATACTTCCTGACTTTCCCTTGGCAGATAGATTCCCAAATATTTTATGTTATCAAAAGGAATTTTAAATGGAATTTCTCTTTGTATCTCTTGCTGTTGAATTTTGTTAGTAATGTATAAGAATGCTGATGATTTATGTGGATTTATTGTGTAATCTGCAACTTTGCTAAAATTGTGGATTGCTTCTAATAAATAGGTTTTTAGTTGATTTTCTAGGGTTCTTTAAGTATACCATCATATCATCTGCAAAGAGTGATAATTTGGTTTCCTCATTAGCTACTCTAATCCTTTAATCTCTTTTTTCTTCTCTTATTGCCAAAGCTAGCATTTCTAGTACAATATTGAATAGTAATGGTGATGGTGGGCAACCTTGTTTCACCTCTGAACTTATTGGGAATGGTTCCCATTTATTCCCATTAGATATGATGCTTGTTGATGATTTTAAATAGATGCTATTTTAAGGAAAAGTCCATTTATTCCTATACTTTCTAGTGTTTTTAATAGGAATGGGGTTGGATTTTATCAAATGCTTTTTCTGCATCTATTGATATAATCATATGGTTTTTATTAATTTGATTATTTATATAATCAATTATGCTAATAGTTTTCCTAATATGGAACCAGCCCTGCATTCCTGGTATAAATCCTATTTGGTTATGGTGTATTATCCTGGGGATGAATATCTGTAATCTCTTTGCTGATATTTTATTTAAGATTTTTGTATCAATATTCATTAGGGAAATTGGTCTATAACTGTCTTCCTCTGTTTTACCTGGTTTAGGTATCAGTACCATGTCTGTATCATAAAAGGAATTTGGTAGAAGTCCTTCCTTCCCTATTTTTTCAAATAGTTTATATAGTATTGGAGTTAATTGCTCTTTCATTGTCAGTTTATATAGTATTGGAGTTAATTGTTCTTTCAATGTTTGGTAGAATTCACATATAAATCCATCTGCTCCTGGGGATTTTTTTCTTAGGGAATTAATTAATAGCTTGTTCTATTTCTTTTTATAAAATGGGACTATCTAAGTAATTTATTTCCTCTTCTGTTAATCTGGATAATCTATATTTTTGTAGATATTCCTCCATTTCACTTAGGTTGTCAAATTTATTGGCATAAAGTTGGGTAAAGTAACTCCTAATTATTGCTCTAATTTCCTCTTCATTGCTGGATAGTTCTCCCTTTTCATTTTTGAGACTAACAATTTAATTTTTTTCTTTCCTTTTTCTAATCAAATTAACTCACTAATTCCAATCAAATTAATTAACAAATTATCTATTTTGTTGGGGTTTTTTATAAAACCAACTCTTAGTTTTATTTATTAATTCAATAGTTTGTTACTGTCAATTTTATTGATCTCTTTTATTTTTAGAATTTCAAGTTTGGTATTTGATTGGGGGGGTTAATTTGTTCATTTTCTAGCTTTTTTAGTAGCAGGTCCAATTCACTTATGTTCTCTTTATTTTATGCAAGTAAGCATCTAGAGATATAAAATTTTCCCTTATTACCACTTTGGCTGCATTCCACAAATTTTGGTATGTTGTCTCATTATTGTCATTCTCTTGGATGAAATTATTAATTGTGTCTATGAATTGCTGTTTCACCCATTTATTCTTTAAGGAAAGATTACTTAGTTTCCAATTGCTTTTTGGTCTATTTTCCCCTAGCCTTTTATTGAATTAATTTTTATTGTATCGTGATCTGAAAAAAAAATCAATTTACTATTCTGCCTTTGTGCGTTTGATTTTGAGGTCTTTATGTCCTAATATATGGTCAATTTTTGTATAGGTTCTATGAACTGCTGAGAAAAAGTATACTCCTTTCTGTCTACATTCAGTTTTCTCCAAAGATCTATCATATCTAGCTTTTTTAGCATTCTATTTACCTCTTTACCTTCTTTCTTATTTATTTTGTGGTTTGATTTATCTAGTTCTGAGAGAGCAAGGTTGAGATCTCCCACTATTATAGTTTTACTGTCTATTTCTTCTTGCAACTCTCTTAACTTTTCAGTTAGGAATTTAGGTGCATATATGTTTAATATTGATATTGCTTCATTATCTATGGTACCTTTTAGCAAGATATAATTCCCTTCCTCATAGCTTTTAATTAAATCAGTTTTTGCTTTTGCTTGATCTGGAATCAGGATTGCTATCCCTGCCTTTTTTACTTCACCTGAAGCATAATAGATTCTGCTCCAGCCTTTTACCTTTACTCTGTATGTATGTTGTAACTAACATAGTGTAGAATTCTGGCTTTTAATTCAGTCTGCTATTCATTTATGCTTTATGGGAAAGTTCACCCATTCACATTTACAGTTAAACTACTAATTCTATATTTCCTGCCATCTTATTAACCCCAAATTATCCTTTTCCCCTTTCTCTCCTCCCCAGTATTTTACTTATTAGCACTATTTGCCTCAAGCAGTAATCCCCTTTTAGAGACCTTCTCCTTTTCCCTTACTATTTTTGTTTTCCCTTCTATTTAGCCTACTCCTTCCCTTTTCCCCCTTTCCTCTTCCACGTTTCTATAGGGTGAGAGAAGTTTCTTGGTGAAACCAAATATATCTAATATTCTTTCTTTGAGCCAAATCTGATGAGAATAAGATTCACACAATATTCATCACCCTTTTTTCTTTCCCTCAATTATAATAGAGTTTCTTTGCCTCTTCCTTAGATGTAATTTCCCTCATTTTACCTCCACATCCCCCTTGTTTCTATTACAATATCCTTTCTACCTCTATTTTCTTTTTTATATTATAACAGTAAAATCATATTATACATGTACTCTCTAGTTATACCCATAATAGAAATACAGTTCTCAAGAGTTTTTATTTTTATTTTTATGCTTCTCTTGAGTTCTGTATTTGGAGGTCAAATTTTTTGTTTAGCTCTGGGTTTTTTTCATCAAAAAATAAATATAATTCACCAGTTTCATTGAATGTCCATCTTCTTCCCTGAAAAAAAAAAATGCTCATGTTAGCAGGGTAATTTATTTTTAGCTGCATTCCAAGTTCCTTCACCTTTCAGAATATCAGATTCCAGGGCCTTCAATCTTTTAAAGTGGAAGCATCTAGGTCCTGAGTAATCGTTATTGTAGCTCCTTGTTATTTGATTTGTTGGGGTTTTTTTCTGGCTGCTTATAATATTTTTCCTTGGTCTGATAGTTTAGCCATGATATTCTTTGGGGTTTTAATTTTGGGGTCTCTTTTAGATGTTTGGTGAATTCTTTTAATGGTCATTTTACCTTCTGATTCTATGATATCCAGGCAGTTCTCTTTGATGATTTTCTTAAAAAAATAGTGTCTAGTCTCTTTTTACATCATGTATTTTAGGGAGTCCAATAATCCTTAGATTGTCTCTCCTAGATCTATTTTCCTAATTATTTTCCCAATTAGGTATTTTACATTTTTTTCAATTTTTTTTCAGTTTTTGGTTTTGTTTGAGTGATTCTTGTTGTCTCATTGAGTTATTTATTTCCATTTGTTCAGTTGTGAATTTTAGTGAATTATTTTATTCATTTACTTTTATTTAACTTCTTTTTGTATTTGTCCAATTAAATTTTTAAATGAATTGTTTTGTTCTATGGATTTTTTCCATTTCAAAAATTCTATTTTTGAGTTATTTTCTTTTTCTGTTTTACATATTCTGTTTTTTGGGGAGTTGCTTTCTTTTTCCATTTTATCAAATCTATTTTTAATGAACTTTTCCAAACCCTCTTGCAAAGTTTTCATTTCCTTTCCCCATTTTTCTTCTAGATCTCTTTTAAGATTCTTTTAAATTTCTTTTAGGAGAGCCTTGTGTGATGGGGACCAGATTATATCACCTTTTAGGCTTCATCTGAAGACAATCTGCCTTTAGTCTCCTCAGGATTTGATTTCTGTTCTTCTCGTTCACCATAGAAACTGTTTATTGTCAGAGTTCTCTTTAGTTTTTTACTCATTAAAAAAAAAAAAAAAAAGCTAAGGTCTACATTTAGGGCAGGGGGGTTTTTCCAAGCTTCCTATGAAAGCAGTGGCTCCCTCTATGAGCAGCCACAGCTATGCTGTGTCTGTTTTATAACTTCTCTGCTGATCTACTGGCTTGCAACCAGGGTAAAGAGGTCAACACTGCTGTACATTCCTGGAGATGCCTCCCCATAGATTCTCAGCCCAGTGGAGTCCACTGGGACTCTGTACTGTCTGTGCTAGTGTTTGTGCTTTGCTGCATTTGTGCTTTGCTGCCTCCCTCCCATTTTCAATTGAAACAGACTTTTCTGGCAATCTTGGAAATTATTTTCTGCTGGTAATTTGTTGCATCCTCAATATTTGTGGATTCTGCTGGTCCAGAGCTAATTAGCCTGAGGGTTATAGGAAAAGTCCAGAAAGAAACATGTGTACTCTCTGCCATCTTGGCTCTGCCCCCAGAAGTCTTATGCAAAAATCTTAAATAAAATATTAGCAAAGAGATTACAGCAAGTTATCCCTCAGTATAATACACCATGACCAAGTAGAATTTATACCAGGAATGCAGGGCTGGTTCAATATTAGGAAAACTATTCACATAATTGACTATATCAATAACCAAATTAACAAAAACCATATGATTATCTCAATAGATTTCTAAGAAGCATTTGACAAAATCCAATACCCACTCGTATTAAAAACACTGGAGAGTATAGGAATAAATTGAGTTTTCCTTAAAATTATCAGCAATATCTACTTAAAACTATCAGCAAGCATCATATGTAATGGGGATAAACTGGAACCATTTCCAATAAGATCGGGGTGAAACAAGATTGCCCACAACATCATTACTATTCAAATTTATATTAGAAATGTTACCTTTAGCAATGAGAAGAAAAAGAAATTAAAGGAATTAGAATAGGTAATGGGGAAATCAAATTATCACACTTTGCAGATGATATGATAGTAAACTTAGAGAATCGCAGAGAATCAACTAAAAAACTAGTAGAAATAATTCACAACTTTAGCAAATTTGCAGGATACAAAATAAATCCACATAAATCATTAGCATTTTTATGTGTTACCAACAAAGTCCAGCAGCAAGAGATACAAAGAGAAATTCCATTTAAAATAACTGTAGATAATATAAATTATTTGGGAGTCTACATGCCAAGGCAAAGTCAAGAACTATATGAACACAACTGCAAAACACTTCACACAAATAAAGTCAGATCTAATAAATTGGAAAAATATTAGGTGCTCATGGGTAGGTTAAGCTAATATTATAAAAATGACAATACTGCCTAAATTAATCTACTTATTCAATACCATATCAACCAAACTCCCAAGAAAATATTTTACAAAGCTAGAAAAAATAATAATAAAGTTCATCTGGAACAACAAAAGGTCAAAAATTTCAAGATAATTGATGAAAAATGAAAATGAAGGTAGCCTATCTGTACCGAACCTAAAACTATATTATAAAGCAGCAATCATCAAAACTATTTGTTACAGCCTAAGAAATAGAGGAGTTGATCAGTAAAATAGATTAGGTTCACAAGATACAATAGTCAATGATTACAATAATCTAGATTTTGATAAACCCAGAGATCCCAGCTTCTGAGATCAGAACTCACTATTTGACAAAAATTGGTTGGAAAAGTAGAAATTAGTATGGCAGAAACTAGGTATTGACCTACATCTAACACTCTATACCGAAATAAGGTAGAAATGGGTTCATGATTTAGACATAAAGAGTGATAATATAAGCAAATTAGAAAAACAAAGGATAATCTACTTCTCAGATCTGTGGAGAAGGGAGGAATTTGTGGCCAAAGAAGTAGAGTATATTATGGAATGCAAAATGGATAATTTGGATTATATTAAGTTTTAAAATTTCATATAAACAAAACCAATGCAGACAAGATTAGAAGGGAAGCAATAAACTGAGAAAAAAAAATTTACATCCAAGGGTTCTGACAAAGGCCTCATTTCTAAAATATATAATTAACTCAAATTTATAAGAATTCAAGCCATTCTCCAATTGATAAGTGATCAAAGGATATGAAGAGATAATTCGCAGATGAAGAAATTAAAACCATTTCCAGTTATATGAAAAAGTGCTCTAAATCACTATTGATCAGAGAAATGAAAATTAAGACAACTTTGAGGTACCACTATGCACCTCTCTGATTGGCTAAGATGACAGGAAAAGATAATGGTGAATGTTAGGGGGGAGGTGGGAAAACTGGGAACTAATACATTGTTGATGGAATTGTGAACTGATTCAACCATTCTAGGGACCAATTTGGAACTATGTCCCAAGGGCTATAAAACTATGCATACTCTTCCCAAAAAGATCATGAAAAAGGGAAAAGGACTCACATGTACAAAAATGTTTGTAGTAGCCCTATTTATAGTGGCAAGGAACTGGAAACTGAGTGGATGCCCATCAGTCAGAGAATGGCTGAATAATTTATGATTTATGAATGTTATGGAATATTATTGTTCTATGAGAATTGATTAGTAGGATGATTTCAGAGAGGGCTGGAAAGACTTACAAGAACTGATGCTAGGGGCAGCTAGGTGGCGCAGTGGATAGAGTACCAGCCTTGAATTCAGGAGGACCCGAGTTCAAATCTGGTCTCATATACTTAACACTTCCTAGCTATGTGACCCTGGGCAAGTCACTTAACCCCAGCATCAAAAAAAAAAAAAAAAAAAAAAAAAAAAAGAACTGATGCTAAATGAATTGAGTAGAACCAAGAACATTGTACAATTATACATAACAACAAGATTATGTAATGATCAATTTTGATGGATGTGGCAGGTAATTCAGGCCATTTTCCAATGGACTTGTGATAGAGAGAAGAAACACCTATACCCAGAGAGAGGTCTGTGGGGACTGAGTGTAGACCACAACATAGTATTTTCACTTTTGTTGTTGTTTGTTTACATTTTTTTTCTTTTTGACCTGATTTTTCTTGTGCATTATGATAATTATGGAAATTTGTATAAAAGAATTGCATATGTTTAACATTACTTGCCATCTAGGAGATGAGATGGAGGAAGAGAGGGAAAATTTTGAAACACAAAGTTTTATAAGGGTGAATGTTGAAAATTATCTATGCATATAGCTTTAATAAAAATAAATTTTGAATGTATATTAAAGACCTAAAAAAGCAAGGTTTTTGTCACCAAAATCCTTGGCACTCTCAAATATTTCAAGATCAGAAATTGATATGAATTTATCACCTGGAAATGATGTCAAAGAAGAAACATTTTTACCATCTGTTTTTCTGCAGCTCCCAAAGGATCACAGGACCTTTCCATCTAACTTGCTACTGAAACCTTTCCTATGTATTGTCTTCCCCGTGAGAATATGAGTTCCTTGATATTGGAGGCTCTCAAACTTTCCTGTCTGTATCCCCAGCACTTAGCCCTGTGCTTTGCATATAAGCATTTAATACAGGATTCATTTATTCTTTTATTCATCTATGTTGGAGGCAAAAAGAGAATTAAAGAAGAAATAAGATAGGGATAATATGACCATGAAAAAGTTAAAATACTCAACCTTTATTTTTGTTTTTGCTTTCTTTTCTAAGGATGCTATTCTTTAGACTTGTAATGGTAGAACGAAAATCATTCATAGAAAGTTGACATCCAAGGTAGTTCACCTCAGTGAATTCAAGTTAACAGGCCAGCACAAAGTATATCATAGGATAAGGACAAAACTAGCAAATGAGATTTCCAGCAAACATTTATTAAGTACCTATTATTTGTCAATCACCATTCTATGTTCTGGGGATAAAAAATATAATGTATTAAATAATCTCTACTCACAAAGAATTTTTTTTCAATGGGGAAGACAAGGGCATACATAAATACACATAGAATAAATGTAAAAAGAGTAAATATAAATTTTGGGATTTGGATTACACAAATAATGTAGTTAAATGTAAGATTAGTTCAAGCAGGAAGAGCACCAAAAAGTTTAAGGGATCAAAAAAAGCTATAACTGTGTCTTGAAGCAGAAGAATTTTGAGCAATATAGTTGAAGAGAGGTTGACTTCCAGATTTGAAGAGCAATCAGTGCAAATGCTTGGAGATTAGGCATAGAGACTCATATACAAGGAACATAGAGAAGGTCAATTTGGCTGGATGTAAGATCTCAGAAGATGTGCAATGTACAGTGAGATGAATGGCTGAAATATCACTGGTTGGCAAAGGGCAAATTATTCATTTTCCAAAAGAGGAAGAGGATGGATTCTTTAAATTGTAGCCTAATAAGTTTACCTTTTACTGCTCACAATAGTCTAGAACTTTTGTTCAAAATGTAACTTTTGGATCTGAAGCTCCTTTTTTAACCAGGATCTTGGGTGTACTTTGTTGTACTTCTCATTTCTTGAACTAATTTCCTCTATCTAGATGATCTAAGTTCTTCAATCATTGACTTCCCTAAGGTTAGCTACCATTTAATCTGACAAATAAATATTAGAACAGGAACACTTTATTTATAAATAAAAGGAAATATATGGGGCAAGCATTTCATAGAACATAAAATATCCCACTAATAAGTAACCCTCATCTCAACAACTTATACCACTGACCTAGGATGGATTCTAACTAAGGAAAATCAGAGGGATTGATGTTCCCAACTGCAATCCTTCTGTTTACATAGTATAGCTTGCTTTCAGCAGCTCTTGACTTTTTGCCTAGCTCTATTCCTCATCTACATTCCCAAGTGATGTCTTCTTCCACAGTTCCCCTATACCCTATTCAGTTTCTGTCAGGTAGTAGTATTCCTGTTTGCAGCTACCATTGTGTTGATTTCATTGAATCCTGGAATATTATCAGGCTTCCTCATCCATGACAATTTCTTCATTTTTATTTTTCCAGTGGAAAGGTAGGAAGGTAAGAATGGCTAGGGATATGATAGAAAAAGAAAGGAGAAATGGATCATTAGGAATTTTTTAATGGAGAGAAAAGTATAGGAAGATCAGATAAGCAGGACAGCTTTGAAAGCTTTAAGTTGTTTTTATTATATATATGCATATATATGCCAAAGTGTACATAAGAGAGATCTATAATTTGATATATACTCTTTTCCCCCATTTTGATATAGATATATATATGTATGTATACACAGAGAGAGAGAGAGAGAGAGAGAGAGAGAGAGAGAGAGAGAGAGAGATGCCAATTTTATTTGGGATTTGCTAAGTTCAGAAAAAAATTTTTTTAAATTATCTATTACCAATTAAAAAAAAAAACAGCCATCAATCCTCATAGAAAACAAAACAAAACAAAACAAAAAACAGTGTTTCCATAGTCCAGATTGCAACATATGGTTTTAGGACAGAATTTGGTTAGTTGATCAGAATAGATAGATAGATAGATAGATAGATAGATAGATAGATCAATGTAGGATAGGTCTCACAGATGCTTAAGTAAGATAGAATAAATATAAGGAAGAAAATGGAAATGATCACATTTGAAAAACTGAGTGATACTTTCAAAGATTCCAAGATGCTTGCTACCACCAAAGTCATACTTTGAAGATCATTCTCCATGGATACCACCAGAACTACACATATTTTTTCCCCTGTGCCTTCTTAGTGATAAGAATTATCTGTTGAGCCAGAAAGGAGAGGAGACAGAGAAGGAGGAGGAAGAGGAGGAAGAGAATGAATAGGAGAGGGAGAGGGAGAAAAAGAACAAGAACAAGAAGAAAGGAAGAAAAGAAAAAGAAAGAAAGAAAGAAAGAAAGAAAGAAAGAAAGAAAGAAAGAAAGAAAGAAAGAAAGAAAGAAAGAAAGAAAGAAAGAAAGAAAGAAAGAAAGAAAGAAAGAAAGGAAGGAAGGAAGGAAGGAAGGAAGGAAGGAAGGAAGGAAGGAAGGAAGGAAGGAAGGAAGGAAGGAAGGAAGGAAGGAAGGAAGGAAGGAAGGAAGGAAGGAAGGAAGGAAGGAAAGAGGAAATGACATGAAAATCAGAAAGCCACTGAGAGAGGAATGATTTTAGAGAATTTATTAAGAGGGTTCCAGGCATTGTACTAAGGATCTGAATTTCAGTCCCTGCTATGCCACTTAATAGATGTCCTTAGGCAAGTCACTAGTAAAATGGGAAATCTGGGTTAGAGGATCTCTATGCTCTCTTCAGCTCTACCATCATATGATTCTAGTAACAGGAGCTGGAGTTTTATCCTGGTTCTGGCCATACAGTCTCTGTGTTCAGTCTGTTTCTCCTCTTGATTTCCTGACGGAAGAACTATTCCCTTGGTGAGCCTTTTCTGTTGCTGCCAACAGCTCTCAAAGGGATAATTCCAGTGTTCTCTTTTGACTGTCAATCAGCTGTCAGTCCTGCAGTGAAATCCCCCATCTGCAGACTTACAAAGAGACTATCAAAATTTGCTAGGCTGCCTGAAATTGTACCTCCAGACCCAGCTCAGCAGGGACCAAACCTGGACAGGTCCAGAAAACTTCATGAGCTTCTGTCTCCTCCTGTGCAACAGTAAAGAGAGACTTAGTTCCCTCTCTGTAAAATGAGAGGTTAGAACCAGATGCCCTCTAACTTTCACTCCAAATCTGATATTTTGTGGGTTTTTAAAAAAAATATACTGCAACTTCCAGTTCATAGAATCTGGCATAGTGACTCCCAAGTCACTAAAACTCTGTCTGCTTTGAAGGAAGTGAGGTGTCTCAGTGGTTAGAGCATTAAACCTGAAATCAGGATAGACCAGCGTTCAAATCTGGCCTCAGCCAGTCACTAGCTAGATGCCCATGGACAAATCATTTAACACCTGTTTGCCTCAGTTTCCTCATCTATAAAATGAGCTGGAGAAGGAAATGGCAAATCAATTCAGTATTGCCAAGAAAATCCCAAATGGGGTCACAAAGAGTCAGACTCACCTTGAACAACAACAGGAAGAGATAGGAGTTAAGGAATTATGATAATTCATATTTACATAGTGCTTTATAGTTACAAGTTGTTATAGTTACATATAGCTTTATAGTTATATAAACTATAGTTTATAGTTACAAAGTGCTTTCACATGCATTACTGTTTTAATTTTCACAACATCCCTTTGATATAGGTGGTATACAATTTTACATTAAAAAAAAACTGAGAATCAGAACTATAAGGATCAGAATTCTCTTATAGACAAGGAAATCCAGAGACCCAGATAGAAACTTGTATGAAGTCACACAGGTAATAAGTGACAAACCTAGAAACTGAACTCAAGTTCCTCTGACTTTCAAGATCACCCACTTAGCAAATTTTAGATCAAGGATTTGAACTCCAAGATCAAAATACTTCGATTTACCTATTTGGCATTGTGGCTAGTATTAACAAGATACTTTCAAGAGCAAACACGTCATGGCAAATAACTTGGACCTAAGATATTGGGTCAATCTGGAGGAAGGCCCAATCATCAGTACAACCAGAGACCATGAGAAGAGAGATCAGATGTCCTTTTGTTCATAGCATACCGAAAATTGTGTGGTAACACACAAATGTTGACTGGCCTTTTAAAAATTATTTTTATTTTTAAACGGAGAACCATTTGCTCCACCCCTTTCTTTAGGTGATAAAACTTCAGGATATATGAAGCATGTAGTTTTAGTCATCTCTATTCTTATTCCCAAGGTGATTGGATTAGCATTTTGCAATTTTACATTTGTTCAAAATGGAAAGCAGTCTTTTCTAGACTGACAGTCATTCATTGCTTTCTGTCCTACAGACATAACAAATGAGAAACTATATGAATGCCTTTGAAGAGAAATAATTAGTTCCTCGGTTGCTATTTCTAAGGCACAGGAATACAGAGCTTTCTGACTATGAATTTGAGAGAATTTACATTGGCCTGAAGGAATAGATAGCAAACCTTCCAAGGAAAAACTGCATGATATCATGTACTAGCTGAGCCAGGCAACATTAATTTAATATTTGTGCAATTAAGAAGTGTAATCATTTCATCCTAAAAATTACCTTTTAAAAGTGAAAATAAGAGTCTGAAATTAAATATACATGTATAATTATAATATGTGTGTATATATATATATATATGTGTATATATATATATATATATATATATATATATATATATATGTGTGTGTGTGTGTGTGTGTGTGTGTATACCCACACATACATGTATATATATACTTTTTTTATACCACACTATAAATATGGGTATATATGTGCTTATATATATTACACATTCGTGTATATATTTAGGCATACAAATCTAGCAGTAAAATTCCTGCATCTAGAGGTGATTGTGATTCATACAGCTTTCCACAATTGCATCTCTAAGGACTCAGACTCAGTGGGGACTAAACCTGGACAGATTCTGAAAGCCTAGCAGATGTCTGCTTTCTCCTCTGCAACTATAAAAAAATAAGCATTATGTATAGATGAACATACATAGCTACCATTTAAGATCTGCAAAGCATTTTACATTTATTATTTCACTAGTTTCTCACAATAAAGTAGGAAAGGGAAGTAAATGGGAATAAGCATTTGAATAGTGCCTACTATGTGCTGCGAAATGTGCTAAGTGTTTTATAAATATTATCTGTGAAATACTTTTATTATCCCTATTTTCAGATAAGGAAACAGATTTAGAGAGTTTATATAATCTTCCCATGGTCACATAACTAGAAAATGTCAAAACTAGAATGAAAATCATCAATTAGAGCAGGGGTGAAGAACCTTTTTTTTTTTTTTTTTTTTTTTTTTTTTTTGCCAAGGGTCATTTGGATTATTATTTGAGGGCCATATAAAATTACCAACTTAAAAAACTCAGTGGGAAGTTGTACCTAGTGTACCTAGCTTTCAGCTCATCATTGCCTCACAGCTGCCTTTTCAGGGCCAGACCAAATGATTTCCAGGACCCTCAGGCTGCAAGTTTCCCCACCCCTGAACTTGAAGATAATTAAGCTAATATGACTGCTATTTTCTCAGGAGTGAAACTTTTGGTTTCAGTTCCAATGTCTCAAAATCTGTAAAATTCACAATTTCTTCCTAAACCTTATATAAAGCTGTTAGGATACAACTAAAGTTAGCCTGCTCTTCCTCTGTTTTTAGTATGTACTTGTGGGAGGTTATTGAACTAATCAATCAAAAATTTTTCAGAGCAAATAAAGGTGGGGTGAATGGTCCAATCAACTCTCACCCTTACAAGTGGAAGCATGGAAATAACTCATATCCCCTCTTCACATATGATTAAATATTTCCTTCCTTCATTTAAGCCATAATTTTCACTTACTGAATCCTATTACATGTAAGATATTGTGCTAGGTCTAGTGAGAGAATTTAAAGATAAATAAGAAGTAGTCTTTAATTTTAGGGTAGTTAGGTGGTATAGTAAATAGATCTGGAGTCAGAAAAACTTGAGTTCAAATCCAACCACTAGCTGTATAACCTGGGCAAGTTATTTACAAGTTATTTGCCTCAGTTTCCTTACCCAGGAAATAGGGATAATTACTGGTGTACAAGCAAAAGGGTTAGAAGAGCTATCTAGGAATTGCATAGGATGGGAGGTTGATGGGAACCAATAATGAGCAAAGTAGCATATAACGCCTACTGTCAGGCAACTAGCTGGTCCCCACAGCAAAAGTGTCACAAAAGAGGCACGCCAGGGGAGGAGGCTAGATCCCTAACACAGGAATGGGAGCCAAAAACAGTAGCCAAAATCGAAGAACCATTAAAACAAGCCAACGGGTCACTCACAGAAGTGTATGAACCTAGTAGAGAGCAAATTGACAATTTATCAATTGCTTCATCTATACAAGTGGAAAGACTATAGTCCCAGTTGTTGTGAGTCAAATGTAATCAAGTATTAAAAAAAACACTTTGTAAACCTCAAAGTACTATGTAAACATGAGCTTTTGTAATTTATTTTTTCTTTGTTTATTGTTGGCAGTTTTGACAGGCTGACTATGCCCCACCCTTTTGAAAGAAACTTATGTTCACTAGGTATGTTTGTTTCTGAAAGGGAAAATTCTGTCAAATGACTCACATAATCCTCAGGAATATCCTTTGTAAACTATGAATACAAGTATGTTTGGCTTTTTCTTCACAAGACCCATCTCCTTCAACTATCAATTTTGTTGTACTCTTCTGGACCCATTCTATATGATCAGAATCTCAGATAAAAGTTTACATGAGCTATGTTGAAGCTTCTCAAAATCATATTTAGTGGTTCATGATGTCACCCAGGATTTTCCTTGGGAATATTTTAATTTGGCTTATAGGTAGGTTTTCACAACAAGAGGGAAAAGGGTCAGTGCTCAGATCCCATGCAAGCATCCAGGCTAACAATACATTGATAATTGATATTGATTCTTCCAGATGTTAATGTGCCCATGTTCCTTCCCTTTTTAAATTTGTATATGTGCATATAAATGTGTAGCCCAACAACTAGTCAAGCATCCTTGGGCTAAAGTCATGGAGGCTGGCAACCTACCCTCAGTTTATTCTAGGTTTAATGCTCTAGGATCTCCTCTCTCTTCAACAGGGAAACAAGGTTCCAGCTGCTTCAATTCCATCTTTATCTTAGGTTCCTCAAGAATTATCCTATTTTTATCCCTGGTCTAAAAAATTCTGTCCAATAGGTAGGGTAGAGAGAATTGAGCCAAAAAGAAAAAAGATAATAAGGGTACAAATATGAGAGTTTCATAGAATGATTACAATCAGTCTAAAGACTAATGTGAGAACCTTTTGGGAACATTTGTAACTAAACTATTGATGAGATACGTTACCTTTTATCTCTACTGATGGGGATCCAGATCAATAGCTAATATCTTGCTTTTCATTTCTGTATTCTGTGTTTCTATATTCTGTATGGGTCTACCTCTTCCACAGCTGCTTTGGTAGCTAATAACTTTTTGTTCAGGGGTCCAGGAAGAAGACACCAACTAGGAATTAGACTAGCAATAAGGAAACAAAATTATCACTCTTTGTAGAAAATGTGATGATATACTTAGAGGATCAACTAAAAAACAACTTGAAACAATTAAAATGTTAGCAAAGTTGCAGGATATAAATACATCTAAAGCATCAGCTTTTCTACATATTATCAATAAAAACCAGCAGTAAGAGATAGAAAGATAAATTCCATATAAAATATTTGGTATTCTATAAGCCAAGACAAATCCAAAAACCATATGAACACTATATATAAAAAACACTTAAAGCCAGATCTAAACAATGGGAAAAATATTGATTGCCCATGAGTAGACTGAGCTAATATAATAAAAATGGCAATTCTACCTGAATTATTTTATTTATTCTGTGCCATACCAAATAAATTGCTAAAATAAAAAAGTATTTTACAGAACTAGAAAAAATAATAAGAAAATTCATGTGGAAGAACAAAAGTTCAAGCATATCAAGGAAATTAATGAAAAAAATGCAAAAGAAGGTAACCTACCCATATTAGATTTAAAACTATATTATAAAGCAACAAGCATCAAAACCATTTGGTACTGGCTAAGAAATAGAGTGGTAGATCAGTGGAATAGACTATGCACACTAGACACAGTCATAAATGATTACAGTAACCTACTATTTGATAAACTCAAAGACTCCAACTTCTGGGACAAGCACTCACTATTTGACAAAAACCCTTGGGGGAAAACTGGAAAGTAACATGGCAGAAACTAGACATAAAACAACATCTCTCACCCTATACCAAGATAAGATAAGAATTAGTACATGATTTAGACATAAAGGGTAATACCATAAGAAAAATAGAACAAAGAATAGTTTACCTGTAAGATTTTTGAAGAAGAGAAGAATTAGTGAACAAACAAGAGATAAAGAACATTATGAAAAGCAAAATGGATAATTTTGATTATATCATTTTTTTTAATTGACACAAACAAAATCAATGCAAACAAGATCAGAAGAAAGCAGAAAATTAAGAAACAACATTACAACCAGTGTTTCTGATAAAGGCCTCATTTCCCAAATATATAGAAAATGTAATCAAATTCATAGGAATACAGGTTATTTTCCAATTGATAATTGGTCAAAGGATATGAACAGATATTTTCCAGATGAAGAAATTAAAGTGATCTATAGTCTATAATCCAAATTGCTATTGATTAGAAAAATGTAAATTAAAACAACTCTGAGGTACCACCTCATATCTATCAAATATGATAGAAAAGGAAAATTATTAATGTTGAAGAGGATGTTGGTGGAGTTATGAACTGATTCAACCATTCTAGAGAGCAATTTGGAACTATACCAAAAGGACTATAAAAGTATGCATACCCTTTGATCCAGCAATACCACTACTAGGTCTGTATCCTTAAAAGATCATTAAAAAAGGGGAAAAGACTCACATGTACAAAAAAAATTATAGAAACTTTTTTGTGGTGACAAAGAATTGGAAATTGTAGGGATATCTATCAATTGAAGAATCAATGAATAAATTGGGGCATAAGAATGTAATGGGATATTATTATTTTATATGAAATGATGACCCAGCAGATTTCAGAAAGCCTGAAAAGATTTAAATGAACTAATGCTGAGTGAGGTGAACAGAACCAGAAAAACGTTGTACACTGTAACAACAGCATTTTGCAATGAATAGCTATGATTGACTTCGTGCTTCTCAGTAAAACAATGATCCAAAACAATTCCAAACGACTCATGTTGGAAAATGCTATCTACATTCAGAGAAAAAAACTATGGATGCAGATCAAAGCATACTGTTTTCACTTTTTTGTCTTTTCTTTCTCATAGTTTTTCCATTTTGGTTCTGATTCTTCTTTTACTGTGTGATTAATGTGGAAATATATTTAACATGATTGCACATGTATAACTTATCTCCAATTTCTTGCTGTCTTGGGGAGGGGAAAGGAAAGAGAAGGAGGGAGAAAATCTTACAAAAATGAATATTGAAAGTTATCTTTACAAATAATTGGAAAAAAATACTCTTAAGTGCAAACAACAGATAGCATTAATATAGCACTTTAAAGTTTACAAAGTTGTTTACATACATTATCTCATTTGACCCTTTCAAAAGTCTTGTGAAATAGGTAGTATTTTATCTCTATTTTAGAAATAAAGAAACTAAGGCTGAGAAATGAAATTATTTCCCAAGGTCATATAGCTACTTGAGGTGGGACTTGAACTCATATCTTTCTGTCTCCAAGTCCAAAGCTCTGAACTACTGAGCCATCTAAATACCAACATACAAAACCTGATACAAAATGAAGGAAAGGGCAAAAAAAAGGAGGCAGCTCCATCACAGACATAGGCTTTTCTAGGAGTCCATAAACACTTTTATTCAACATGGCCAACAACCTTCCAAGACTCAGAACTCAAAGAGTCAACTTCACACTTCAAAACTGGCAGGAAGAAGCATGAGGGAGTGAGGATTAACCCTTGAGAATATTCACAGAGCTCCAGCTCAGTAATCAATGAAAAGGGTTCTCATCACAAGCAGAGTTTACCTGTGCCTCCTTTGAAGTTGGTCTGGGAAGAAAAGGCTTTTCAATAATGCATTTCCAATGGGATGATACACTCATAAATCACATACACAAAGACACACATATACAGAAACTAAAATATAAGTTCCTTTGGGAACATAACTGATCAAGGATACAAAGTATCTTGCATAGAGTAGATGCTTAACTAATGCTTCTTGGATTGAACTGGAATTCAAGACAGACTTTATGAAACCAAAAAACAAAACAAAACTGTAGAATAGAAATGATTTGCACTTGAGTGAATGATTCTGTAGAACACCCCCCCCATTTCAGAATTAGGAGGGTTTTGAGAAACCCACCATATTTAAAAAAGAGCTCCCTAGATGAGATATCCTCAAAGTATTAATCCAGTCTGTGACTGAAGACTTCTATGGAGGGGGAATGTACTCCCCTTTAGGCAGTCCATTCTAGTTGGGGATAGCTGTAAAGATTTTGAAGTTTTTTCTTATATCAAATGTAAATTGACTTAGGCTTTTGTACTCTTTGCTTCTAGTACTGACCTCTGGGGCCAAGCTGAGAAATTTTATCACATCTTTCACATGATGACCTTTTAAAAGCTTGAAGATGGTTACTTTATTCATCCAGTATTTTCTCATCTCTAAACTAAATATAGTATTGTGGATTAAACCTGCAAGAGAGCTCAGAAGCCATCTAGTCCAAACTCATCATTTTACAGATGAGAAAACTGAGGATCATCCAGGAAGTATTAGTTCTAGGATCTGAACCAAGGCCCCTAATGACAAAGTTAGTGTCCTTTATCCTGTATAATGCTGTGCAGATCCTTCAACTGATAATTATTTGGAAGGCATGATCTCAAAGCTTTTCACCTCACTGGTTACCCTCTCCTTAAAGCTCTCCAATTTATCTTTGTTCTCACTAAAATATCGCACTGCAAACTGTATACAACACCTTGGATGTGGAAGTGCAAGATAATTGACTCTCAATATAGGCCAATAACAATTTTTGGTTATCACATAATGTAATTGGCTCAGTGAACTTGGAGTCCATCAAACCACATCTTCCCAGGTAATTTTCATCTTAACTGCTGTTTACCATGGCACATGCATTTTGAATCTGATTTGTGTAGAAATTTAAGTTTATCTCTTTTAAATTTCACCCTCTGAAGTTTGAATAACTTCTCAAGGTCTTTTTTCAGAAAGGAGAATGCTACAGTACAAAGAACTCTGGGTCTGGAGTTAGGGGGCTTAGGTTCTTATAAGTATTTCCTGGGCAATTCGTTTAACATTTCTGACCTCAGTTTCTTCATCCATAACCAGCTAGTCAATCAACAATCTTGCATAAAGTATTTATTATGTGCCAGATCCTGTGTTAAGTGTTAAGAGATGCAAAGTGAATGAAAAGAGACTAACTTTCCTTCTAGCTTTAATTCTAATCTTATAATCTATCATCCAGTGTTAGCTGTTTTATGTTATCTATATATTTAATGAGTGTACCTATGTGCTTATGGTAAGCAGCACTCTAGACTAGGATTGGTTGAGTCAAGGGAAAAACACATAAGATTATTTATTAGAAAGACTAAACTCTTTTATATGACAAATTTCAGGTACAAGTACAGCTCTTCTGATTTTTAGGATTGTCCTGGAGTCTATCCTACTATATATTGATAGATAGGTAGAGATTGTACTGAATAATATAACCTGCTATTTCTTTCCTAACAGGAAAGAAATTTACTCCCAAGTACCACACTTGTACAGTTGACATAATTCACAATATCGATGAAGAATATGATGTACTTGCTCGTCTACAAATATGGCTTCCAATCAATTGCCAATTTCAGAATACTGGAAAATAGCCCCAACTGCATCCCTTTCCCATATGGTAAATCCAGAAGATATAGCTTTACAAATTTTTTTTAAATGGACAAATAGAAATAATAAATTCTACAGTCATAAGGCTATAATAAATACTGATCTTTGTTGGAAAAATACTCTGCTACTATGATATCTTTTATTTTCTCCATTTTCCAGTGCCTTTATCTAAAAAGAAGCCCATAAGCTGGAAACTTAAGGTAAAAGTAAACAATATTCTCCTCTCCCAGATTAAATTTGACCAAAGAAGGTGCCCAGCTTTGTTCTGTAGCTCATAATGAATTCATATGCTTTCCCAGGTCGTGCCTGATTCCTTATGAATTGGGAAGTTGAAAAATACAACTATAATTAGAATAAAGTTTTCTTCTTATTTACAAATATGTCCTTTGTCCAATCATTGGCCTGAATAAGTTCAAAGGAGAATATGCAAACTCTCCAACCCACATGAGAGAACCACCTTCTGTCTCCATATATGAAAAGAGATAAGTCTTCAAACATATAGGTAGTCTTATATGAATTTGGCCTCTTCTGAATCTCCTATTCTATTTTCCCTTTCTCTTAATTTGTCACCCTTTCCACTCCCAGAAAGCTTCTTACCTCTGATCCATGTTTCATGCTCCATCTCAGCTCTTTCTCCATATATATATATGAAGTTTAGAGGGGGAGGGAGGGAAATGAAGTCACAAGGATACAGAACACTATAGCTAAAAGAGACCTTCACAATTATATATTCCATCCCACCAGTTTTATAGTGCAGAAAACTGAGACCCAGATAAAGGAAATTTGCTCAAGATGACACAGCTAATTAGTGGAAAAGCTAGAGCTAGGACCTGATTTCTCAACATATAGTTTTATCATTTGAAAATAAAAAAAATTTTTTAAATATCTCGAAGCAAAAAAGAATAATCCAGATAGACGATAGGTCTAGAGATAGAAAGAACCTTATAGGTTATTTAGCTCAACTCATTCATTTTACAGATGAGGAAATAGGTTTAGAGTGGCCCATCTAAATTCACACAAATATTAAGTGTCAGAACTAGGATTTAATCTCAGGTCTTTCACATCCATTTCTTTTTCCATTATACCATATTGTACCTTAGTGACATGCAGGTGCCAGACTTCTAAAAAAAATAAATTTATCTATATACCAAGATAAGATAATGCGTTCATAATTTAAACATAAAGGATGATAACTACAATTAAATTAGGAGAGCAAGGGATAATTTATGTCAGATCTTTGGAGAAGGGAGGAATTTATGACTTAACAAGAAATAGAAAACCTTACAAAATACAAAATAGATAATTTTGATTACATCAAATTAAAAAGTATAGCACAAAGAAAATCAATGTAGTTAAGATAAGAAAAGGAAGCAGAAAGCCAGGAAACAATTTTTACAAACAGTTTTTTATAAAGGCCTCATTTAAGAAATATATAGAGAATTGAATTAAATTTATAAGAATACAAGTCATTCCTCAATTGACAAATGGCCAAAGGATATGAAAATTTTTCAGATGAAGTAATCAAAGCTAACTATAGTCATATGAAAAAATGCTCTAAATCACTATTGATCAGAGAAATGAAAATTAAAACAACTCTGAGATATCACTTCACACTTTTAAGATTGACTAAGGTGACAAGAAAAGATAAGCATAAATGCTGGAGGGAATGTGGGAAAACTGGGACATTAATGCATTTTTAGTGGAGTTGTAGACTGCTCCAGTAATTCTAAAGATCAATTTGGAACTATGTCCAAAGAGCCGTGAAATTATGCATATCATTTGATCCAGCAGTGTCATTATTGGGTCTGTATCCCAAAGAAATTATAAAAGAGTAAAGGACCCACATGGCAAAAATGTTTGTAGCAGCTTTCTTTCGTGGTGATAAGGAATTAGAAATTGAGTGGATGCTCATCAATTGTGGAATGGTTGAATAAGTCATGGTACATGAATGTAACTGAACATCATTATTGTATAAAAATGATAAATAGGCAGATTTCAGAAAAATCTGAAAAGACTTATATGAACTAAAGCTCAGTGAAGTGAGCAGAATCAGAACATAGTAAAAGCAACATGATGTGATGATCAACTTTGATAGACTCAGCTCTTCTCAGCAATATAATGGTCCAAAAATGCCAATAGACTGGGATGGAAAATGCCATCCACATCCAGAGAGAGAACTATGGAAATTGAATTCAGATCAAAGCATATTATTTTCACCTTTTATTTTTTTTCTTTCTCATGGTTTATTCCTTTTATTCTGATTTTTCTTTTACAGCATGACTAATATAGAAATATGTTCGAAATGACTGTACATGTATAATCTATATCAGATTGCTTGCTGTCTTGGAGAGGGGAAAGTAAGGAAGGGAGGAAGAAAAATTTGAAATTCAAAATCTTACAAAAACAAATGTTGAAAACTATTTTACATGTAATTGGAAAAATAAAATACCATTGAAAAGTTTAAAAAAGAAAAAATATATGTGAATGTATTTGGAAATATACCTGCACTTAATTATAACTTTCTTGGGGGAGGTGAGGAGCAGGAAAGGAGGGGAAAAGAATAAAGTAAAAAGTGCATATTAGAGAACAAAAGAAAGCCTACAAGGAAGCAAAGAAAAGATGGACAACTCTGAACACGATTTGTAGTGTTTATTATATAGACTTTCTGGAAATGGAAATTTATTGTTTTGAATCCTCTCATATTCTGCAGTGCACATGTCAATGTTTTCTTCTTTTTTCTATTTTCTGTTTAAGTTTTAAATAAATAATTTTTAAAAATTTAATTTCTATTCTCCAAATCAATAAAAATCAGATTAAGGAAGAAAAGGTGTGGACATATTATACATATGCTGGCTATATCTATTATTTGTTAAATATTTAAAAATACAAATTCTTTGTAGGGTGGCATTTGGCTGTGTCATTCATTTTACCTTCAGACACTAGAAATTTCATGCCTGCTCACATATATTCAAGCCAAAAACGATTTTTTGCTTTTTCCTCTTGTTGTCATTACTTTTTGCTGTATTTGTTCTTTGACACTGTTTGTATGGAAGCCAGAGCCCGCCTGCTTTTCACTTTCACTTTCCATGGTAACAGACTGTAATGTCATGCACAAAGATGCTGAATTACAGACTCCCTGTAAGATTGAGCAGAAAAAATGTTTCTACTCCAACCAGCCTTGGTCATTTCAAATATTTAATCATTAAACTCCAAAGTTGCTATTTTTCAGACTAAATAAGACTCCATGAAATCTTCTGTCTTATCTTTTTTTGTTTCTTTTACAGATTATTTGAGTTCTTGATGAGAAAATGCCTAGTTTCATTTAATTTATAAAAACCCCATTCATAATATTTAGTCATTAAGCAACATTCTACAAGAAGAATTTCTTAATCTGAGGATTCACAAACCCCCAAGGGTCTATGGCTAGATTTCAGGGGAATTGCCAACTTGGATGGAAAAAAATTACATCTTTATTTCAATATCATTGGTTTCTTTTGCAAACCCATGTGCTTTATTTTATATAGCTAAAAATATTATTCCAGTCCATCAGCTTTACCAAACTGCAAAGTCTTTGACATACATAATTGTTGAGATTTCCTGCCATAAGGTAATAGAGCTACAGACAATCAGTGTGTTGTTGGGGAAAGAACACTATATCCAAAAGATCAGGAGATCTGAGTTTCATTCCAGCTTTAAGCTCTTACCACCTGTGTGGTCTTGACTAAGGCACAATTTTTTTTTATCTCACTTTCCTCTCCTGTAATGCGTCTTCTGAGTAAATAAGAGAAATAGAGTAGGAAATGTGTCAGGATGGTACAGAAAACATGATATGAGTACATGGTAAGGAGTCACATTGAGCTGAAGAGTTAGAGTATGGTTAGTGGAAGAAGGATTGAAGCTGAAGAATAAGGAAAAGAAACAGAAGGAAGTTTAAAGAGGCTGTAAAGAAAATCAGATTTGATTTTCTATATAAATCTATAAGGATTTAAAAGGATAAAGAATATGACTATCTTAAAAGAAAAGATTTGTCCTAATGGAACATTCATGGGGTCCCCTTCCCTACTCACTTAATTGAAAACTTTGCCTCCAAATCCATAATCAAGAATCAAGGATAATTCTCAAACCTCATACCTGGTTTGTGGGAAGAATGATGTGGAAGTTTAGAAGACAGATGGATTTGGAGAATATTTGGTTCTGTTTTGTGCCAACTTGCCCAAAATCACCAATTGTCAGTCAATAAAAGAGATAGGGTTTATTCAAGTTCCATACTCTTTCCATTATATCAAATTTTGTTTGCCCAAAGTTAGCAACTTCTTTTGACTACTCAGAGTATAAAGATCCACAAAAGATCAAACTGGTCCAGAATAGGCCCATGGAAATCCAAAAACAAAAGTTGGAAGGCTCAATTAATCTCCTTTTGGGGAAAAAACAAAACAAAAACAAAACAAAACATTAAGGGCCATGCTATATGACTGGTAAGTTTCACTCTAACATACAGGATAGTCAACTGGTGAAATGACATAGGTTTTTCTAACTCCCCCACAGAATTAGCTAATAAAATGTAAAGATAGAAATTCTATCAGCTTTCCTGTACCTCAAATTAGCAAATGGAAATTGTAATGAAAGGATAAATTAAGTGAAATCTTGGGATTTTGCTATAGTTTTGCATATATATATTTGGCAAATAAAGCCATTTTCTTCCCCTCTATCTTTCCTCTCCTCATCTGATACAAAGAAATAATAATGAATTAATGTTGGAGCCAAAATTCAGACCTCCAGACACCTACTCAGATACTCTCTTCACTATAACATTATGCTTGCCATATACCCCACGTAAGAATCATTCCAAAGAGGAGGAGAGGAAAGAAGCTATATAGGCAAAGGAAAAGTACAAACAAGGAAACACTGGAGAACTGGATTCTAGTCCAGGCTTCAGGGATAGGTTAATCCCATAGATCTCTTCTAACTTTTATTACATTGGCTCAGACCAATAATCCATTTAGACCCACTCTACCATTGGAGCAGAGATACCACAAAATCTTAGAATTTTTATGATGTGGAGATCATAGCAGCATTCTCTAACCTTTTTGTTTTACAAGTGATACAGCTAAGAATTAGAGAGAAACTAAAATAATTGCTTAATGACGTTTGCTGAAAACTATGACTAGAAACCAGCTTTCTTAATAAGAAATCTTTTTTTTTTTGGTGGGGGGGAATATTCTTTTCTGTCCAATGATAAAACATTCCCTCCAATTCCATCTTAGTCAGTATTAATTGCTTTTAGTATGGGATTTTACAAAAGGCATTTTGAAAAATCTATATCCATGAAATTTACAAATTTCCCTTTGACTATATGCCTAATTTACATTAATCAATACTTAATCCCTTCCCTATTAGTCATGGATAATTATAAAAACTTATTGTTTGGTTCTGCCTTCAAGCTTCTACCTTGCTTCTAGCCTCTTTCTTCTTTAATTTATCCTCCATAATGTTGTCAAAATACTCTTTCTAAAGCATAGATCTGAATATGTCACTCCCCTGCTTAATAATTATTAGTGGCTCCCTATTGCCTCAAGGAGAGAAGTTGAAAGGACACTATTCTCCATTTAACATTTAAAGCACTTCAGTACTTAGCTCAAACTTTTCTTTTTAGGCTTATTTTGTATTTTACTCTCCTTCATACATTGCACAGTACAGTCAAACTGAGCTATTTGCTTCTACTTATACATGATGTTCTATTTCGCAAGTGTATATTCTTACATAGGCTTTCCTACATACCTGGATAGCCCTCTCTCTTCGATTCAACCACATGGAATCCTTAGCTAATTTCAAAGTTCAGCTCAACAAACATCTCCTACCTGAAGTCTTACCCAATTCTCCTATCTGTTGGTAGGTTTCCCCTCCTGAAATTATTTTGTATTTCCTTAGTATTACACAATAAACATTTCAGCTAACAGAATGTAAGGGTCCTTAAGGACAGGGACAGGAACAGGGACAGGGACCATTTCTGTCTTGTGTTCTCAGTACTTTAGTTTAAATCTCAGACATTTCCTAGGTATGTGACACTGATGACACTTAACCCTTTGCTTCAGATTACCAGTTTTCTCCTCTATAAAGTGAGATTGAGAGGAAATGGCAAACTGCTCTAACATCTTTGCTAAGAAAACCCCAAATGGGGTCAAGAAAAGTTGAATATGACTGAAATAACTGAACAATAGCAACAAAATCTCAGTATCTAACTTTACTTGGCCGTATGGAATTCTATGAAGTAAATAAGATATTATCTACCTCCTTCCTCCCCAAAAAAGCATCTAGAAAGTCTTACCTTTTATGGATTTTTTTGAGCTTTTCATAGGATATCCCGCATGCCAGTAAAGACTTAATATTTTCTCAATATTTCAATATATAAAGAGTTTATCAATGTATGAAAAAGTTATTCATTTACCTCCTGCCAAGGGATGAGCTTAAAATGCAAAGATGTGCATCTGAGGATCTGGCCAATGTGGAATTTTACTTTACAGGGCTATACATATTCATTATAAGGGTGTTTTGATTGTTGTTATTAGCAATGTTGTTATTCTTTTGAGGATTTTGTAGAGGAGTTGAAAGGAAAGATTATAAATGTATATGTAATAAATGAATAAACAAAAAGTTTTAGAGCTATTTAGCATGACCAAGTAAGAGACAAAAGATTAAAGGATGGTGCAATATTAGGAAAAACATGAATATATAAAAAAGTAAAATATTTTAAAACATTCTATTAACGGATATTAAAATCTAATAAACTGGCAATTTATGATTTAAAAAAAAACACCAAATAAGAAAAAATAACAAGATAAAAAAAAAATCTGCTCAAAACCAAGAGTAATTATAAGCCACAGAGAAGTACAAGAAACAATTAAAACAGGTGCAAAAAAAAAAAAAAAAAGATGCCTACTCTGACCACTTCAATTTATCATAGTATTGGGGCAGCTACGTGGCGCAGTGAATAGAGCACTAGCCCTGAATTCAGGAGGACCCGAGTTCAAATCTGGTCTCAGACACTTAACACTTCCTAGCTGTGTGACCCTGGGCAAGTCACTTAACTCCAGCCTCAGGGGGAGGAAAAAATTTATCATAGTATTATAAATGCTAACAATACAATTAAGAAAAATTAAAGAAGTTAATATCAAAAATTAACAGATCAAATTAATATTATTTGCAGCCAATATGTATAGAAAATAGAAAGGATTAAACACAATTTTAATTGTAATAATGAATTCACAAAGGTAAACCCACAAAAATAATTCACATTCTATGTATTACTGATAAAGAATAAGAAAATTATATAAAAATAAATACCATTTACAACAAATACTATCAGGCATTTTGGAATGAATCTGCCTAGATATCCAGGGAATCTTTAAAAGACAATTATAAAAGTATTCATAGAAATAAAGGAAAAATTGAATAAATAAGTGGATATCCATCATTCATACATTCTTCATATACTGATTCAATGCAACAATTAATATGCCATGCATTTAAAAAAATATATCAATGAGCAAAATCTTGACAAATTTATGGGGAATCTCCAGTAGTATTTGGGGGAAATAGAGAAAGTTGAAAGTGAGAAACTCTCCCTTCCAGATATTAAAAATTATTACAAAGCATTTGTCATCTAGATAGGCATGTGTGCACATATGCACCAAATTACCAAAGACAATAGAATATAATCCAGTAAAATAATAAAGTCCAATACATGAAAAAGATTAATTTTTAATAAACCTGTAGACAGTAAAATGTTTGGAAATGATTCATTATTTTAGAAATTGTATTAAGAAAACTAGATAGCAATACAGAAAAAAGTATCTTATTTTTTACCTTGTTCTTAATACTATAATAAACTCTACCTGGATCAAATTGCTAAGTATAAAACAAACCTACAAAATGATTAGAAGAAAAAAGAATATCAGCCATCTCAGTTATAGTGGGAAAATAAATTATTTATTAAATAGAAAAAATATTAGGGAAGAGGTGGCAGGATTTGAGTTCATAAAAATAAAATATGTGCATTAAAAAGCAATCTAACATGTAAGAAGAAATTGAAAAATAATTCTTTAATAAATCTATCTGATAAAACTTGACATCTAAAATTTATAAGAAATTGATACAAATATTCAAGGTCAATATCCAGTCTCCAAGGGATAAATAGTCTAAAGATATGAATAGACAATTTATTAAAAAAATTAGAAAAGTCATCATAAAATGTTCAATAATCAAATAATTTCAAATTAAAACAATTCTAAAATATTAATTCATGACTACCAAATTGTCAAAAATAATGAAAATGACAAAACTCAATATTAATCAGGATATGAGGAAATCAGTACACTCATACATAGCTAATGGTGTTTCAAATGGATGGCATCTTTTTGGAGTGTTATCTAGCACTATTCTAAAAGAGTTATAAAAATAAGCATCTCCTTGGATAACATACAAATCCCAGTACTAGGAATGTGACCTACGAGTATTAACAAAAACAAAAGAAACCTGTATTAAAATATTTATAGCTATATTATTTGTAATAGTAAGAAACTTGACAAAATTTGGGTGCCCAACCGTAGAAGAAAGGCCAAATCTTATCTTGCCATAATAGAATGTTGTAATACAATTAGGAGTAATCAATAAGAAAATTTTAAAAGTTTAGAAAAAACATAGAAAAACACAAGGTTAAAAAAAGCATAACTAGAATATTTACCAAAAAAATACCCTAATTTAAAAACAGGAATTCTTAATCTTTTTTGTAGGGACTCCTTTGGCAGTCTGACAAGATCTATAAACATCCACCTCCTCCTCTTCAGAATGCCTTTAAAATCTTGGAGGAAACGTTAAATTTCAGTCAAAAGTTAGTAAAAACAAAGATGTATTGTTCCATCCAAGACCCCCTAAAATGTTTAGTCTATGGACCCCAGGTTAAGAATCCTTGATATTATATACATAAATACTGACAGACATAAATACATATATGCATATATTACATATATGAACATATATAGATGAACGGACAAAGGATTGGAAAGAGACAAGAAGCAAATGAATGATAAAGAATTATAATCGTTATGTATCCAAATTATCATTTACTGTAAAGAATATAAAATACTTAGTCAACTATATTGGTGATGCTTAAAGTCTAAAGTAATTGATTTATAATGGACAAAAATAGTAAAACTTCCTCCTTTACCAATCATTCACCAGATTTCTCTTGCATAGTTCATAATTGATGTTTTTTGAAATCTTCAACTCACCTAATTTCGAGTTTACACCTAACATCCCATTTGGTGCACTTTTCTCTTCTCTTCCTTGCATTTCCTCTTGAAAAAAAGATTAACATCCATCCCTTATCGTGACTTCTCTGACTTTTTCATTTGGCTGTGCAGAGTACTTGTTCCAGAGTCTAGTTTAGATGATTCATAATACACATTTTCCTGGACTTTCAATAAGACCCATTTAAACTTGCTTTTTTTTTTCTTTGAGTTTTATTCTTTTTTAAAAATGCAGGCAATATTTTTTTATTTATTTCAAACTAATTCCATATTTTATTATAATTTAACCCTCTAAATAAAGTCACCTTGATAAACCAGAGGAATGGGGTATATATGGGATTTTTACTCCCCTGTGGGACCATTGAACTTAGTTGTGATATATGATACATAATAATTTACCCAAAGATGCTTCCTATCAGTTCCTATTTATTTCTTAAGATAAAGGTCAGATTATTTCTTTTCCTTGTGATTCTAATACATTTTTTTTCTACTAAGAAGCAGCCGTTATTCAGTGGACACATCAAGAATCTTTGCATGGTAAATTAAATCCCTTCATCATTATCCTAAATTTTATTCCTTCTCCAATCTCATATACTATTACCAATTCACATTCATTCTCATGGTCAAGTGGTCTATGTGTAAAATAGCCCTATTGACCCACCCTTAAAATGACCTCTTCTCCCTTCCTATCAGTTTCAGTACTACAATATTTTCCTTATCCAGAAGAGATCTTTCAAAATACTATTACCATTTATAATCATCAGTGCTGATATTTATATGCCACTTTGGAGATGAAATTATACTTTATGTCTTGTAATAATAGCATCCTCCACTAAAATTCTATTCCAAAAAGATTGGAGCAAATTTAGAGGTGACTGTAAAGTGCAATAGAGCAGTGACTATTTCATTCTTGTCTTTGCTTAGAACATATGAAAATTCCTTGCACCTAGTAGGTGCTTAATAAATTATTTGTACTTGATTGATTGATTGCCAACTTAAAGATTATATGGCTATTTTCTAGTTAGCTTAGCTAAATTAGGAGACATTACCAGGCCGGTTTCAGGGTGATGCATTACTGGGTTACAGAATCTCTTAAAGACCAGTCACTAAAAAGCATAGAGTTTTTTCATCTTTAAGGTATTGAAATAAGAATAATAGCAACCAAAGAAAGGGGCCCAGCTATATAGTTGTATTCCAGTGATGGGGAACAATTAGGGACAGGATCAAATGGTCATTATTGCCCCAAATGACAACATTTGAAGACTTATCAAAACCTCTGATTCGGAAATGAAGTCTCAGATGTGTAGGATGAAACACTAAGCAACACTAAGTAAACATATTCCCGATATTCTGAATCACCTCCGAGGGCAGAGACTCCTTTACCACTCTGATGAGTATCCATAAATCCTCAAGTCAAAAAGCATATTGCCAAGTGTGGACACCATTCTAATTGCTGGGAATGTACATGTGAGGAATAATAAGGAAGTTTGAATTCCAGAACCACAGAATTCATGTAGAGTATTAAAGTATAAAGACTAGAAAAGTAAGGAAAGTCCAGAGCCTAGTTATGAAGGGCTTTGGATTACAAAGGATTTGATATTGATATTTGATATAGATAGAATCTGATATCCTGGCAGTTCCAAAGAGCAACTAGGATTTAACCAATAGCAAGGAAGTGGGTGAGGAGCATGGTTTGTAGTATAGCGTGGTCAGATGTATTCTTATACAAATAGATGAATCAGAAGGAGAACAAGAAATCAAGGGAGACTAAGCAGGAGGCTATTATAATAGTCAAGGCAAGATATGATGAGGGGTCTCTGCTAGGTTGATGACTAGGTGAATGAAGAGAAAGAAAATAATTGAGAGATGTTTTGAGGGTAAAAAGGCAAGATTTAACAATTGATTGAATATTGGATATAAGTGCAAGGGGAAATCAAGGATGATACTGAGATTGTAAATTTGGGTGACTGAATAGTTGTCCGTCATCAGGAAAAGAAAACTTGGGAAGAGGGAGATGTTTAGAGGAAAGCTAACAAATTCTGTGTGGAACATGTTAACTTTGAAATGCCTGTGGGACATCTAATTCTAGACATACAAAAGACAATCAGCGATGTGGTACTAAAATTCATGAGAAAGATTAGGGGTGGCTGTATAGTTAATCAGTCAACCAGAATTCGTTAAGCACCCGTTATCTGACAAACAGATAGATAGATAAGAGATAAATAGATAGGTTATACATAGGTGAAATTATCTGCATAAAGCTGATATTTGGACCTAGAAGAGCTGGAAAGATGACCGAGATAATAAATATAGCAAGATAGTACAAACTAAAAAGAGAAGGCTCAAGATTGAGCCTTGGGGCTGAGGGTGGAAATATACAAATTAATGAATGTGATCCAGATGAAGATTGAGCAAAGGAAAGCATAATCAGGGAGGAGAGTCAGAAAAAAAGTTGTCTTAACAAAACCTAAAGAAGGGACAGTATCTAGGAAGAGATGACATCTAGGATTGTCAAAAGCTACAGAAAAATCAAGGATGACAACTGAAAAAAAGTCATTAGATATGATGGGTTAAAGGACTGAGAAACGGATCTTAATGTTGCAAGGTGTTTCACTGAATGTCACCAGACCAAAAGACAATTTCTTCCAGACTAGATGACCCTGGGTCCTCACCCCGAGCTCATCATATCAAAGTTGTCACCACCCTAGAGTTCATCTTTCTCACTGGGCAAACTTTTTGAGTTGATTGTGTCTTCTAATTCTCCTAATTGAATAATCAATTCAAGGCTAACTTCTCAATTCCATTTAATTCACTTCAAGGAAGTTAAATAGACAATGGATAGAACCTGACCTTAGAGTAGCAAGACCTGAGTTCAAATTCACCTCACTCACTAGGCAAATCACTTACCTTCTATCTGACTCAGTTTCCTTATCTTTGGACAATAACAGCACCTCCTTTATAGGGAATCATGAGAATTGTATGAGTGTAATGAGGAATATTGGAGTGGGAATGCTCAGAAAAGACCAATACCTCTGGTATGAGGGTTTACTGAACTTTTTTCAGGGATGCTCATCTACTTTTAGTGTCTACTTGACACCCAACTCTCACTTGTGACTCCAAGAAGGTGTAGCATACGCAGCAGCCCCACCCCTGTAAAACCACCTTGGCAAACAAGCTAAACCAGATTGAGGGTAACTGACAGGCCGCAAACGCTTCAGTGAGTTAGGGGAAGGTCTCCTCCAAACATGGGAAGACTTACCAAGGAGGAATGGGTGGATGAGAACAATTTGTTACAGTGGCAATGAAAGCAGCTGAATCAGGCATTGTTGGGTACTTAAAGCTTGGTCAGACATCAAACACACCAAGGTTATGTACTGCATCCCAGGCCATTGGCAATCACCTTGACATATGTCTTGCCATTGGGCTTTGATGACCCTGGAAGGGAGAGTAAAGCTGACAACTCTGTGCAACTCTGCCTTTCATAAATCCAATTCAAGAACAAATCAAAAGGCATCACTCCATGATATTATTGGTCTTTTTCAAAAAATATAGTACAAACAATGTTTAAATGAGATAAAAATTTGCTAAGTGCCTGACACATAATAGACACTCTACAAATGCATATTCCCTTCCTGCCCTTTAATAAGCATTTATTGAATGCCTACTATGTGCCAGGGACTATGCTAGGAATACATTTTTTTTAAAAGTCCCAATCCTCCTTAAAGAGGGCATCTGGGGCATGCAGCAGATAGAGTATCAAGCAAATCTCTTAACCCTTTTTGCCCATTTCCTCATCTATAAAATGGACTGAAAAAGGAAATTACAAATCACCCCAGTATCTTTGCCAAGAAAACTCCAAGGGTCATGAAAATTTGGATATGACTGAACAACAACAAATTTCCTAAAGTAGTTCAAACTTTATTGGTCTAGAAATATGTATGCAAATACATTCAAAATATATACAAGTAAATTCTAAATAATTTCAGTGTGACAATAGGGCAAGAGAGCATTCTTAGATAACTATTATTATTTATCTATCTTAGCTAAGCAGGCACAAAAATATTAGTAGGGTCCTTATTATAAGAACTTAGAACAGGATTTTAGAATAGGCTTCCCTGAATAAGCATATTGATCCTATGAGAGATGGTGACTCTGAACAAAGTTTCACCAAATCATAGGGTTTTAGAACAAGAAAGTGTGATCTATTGTAGTCTAATCTCACTTCACAAATACAGAAACCATCACTCAAAGAGAAGCAACACTCAAGGTTATTCAAATGACAAGCAACAGAAATGATACTGAAATCCAAATCTTTGTAAGTGTGTGGGATTTGGAGTAATGGAGAAAAACAGGTTATTCCTTCTTTTATAGTCCCCATCTTTGTATGTATGGAGCCATCCCAACATTCCCAGCTCTTTCCTTCAATTACACTGAGAGGGCCACCATCACAGAACAATTAAGGGCAAATAATAAACTTTCCTTATATATTTTCCTCTTAAGGAATTAGCTTCTGTTCTTTACTCCTCCAGATTCCTTTTCAGTACTTAAATCTGCTTACTCATGACTCAGACTTTTGTCAAGAGAAAGACCTCAGTTTCACCTTTTCCCCTGCTTTGGAAAGTTTATAAAATGTCATAATCCTTAAGATTCTCATTTATATGAAGAGTAGAAGTTATAATAGAATCTTCCTGATCTGAGCACAGGGTAAGTTATTTATTAATATAAATTATTATTTTATTAAAATTTTTAAAAAACCAAGAAGTTATTTTTAAAAAAAAACAAGATAAAGAATGGATTAGGGTAGCAGCATAAATTAAGAAGAAATATGCATGGAATGCCAGGCTTGGAGTCAAGAAGACTTTCCTGAGTTCAAATGTAGTTTTTAAGTCTAGGTGCGTGATCATCAGAAGCCACTTAACCTCATTTGTCTCATTTTCCTCATCTGTAAAAATGAGCTGAAGAAGGAAATGGCAAATCAGTCCAGTATCTATATTGCCAAAAAAAAGTCCAAAAGAACTGGACATGACTAAAATGACAGAACAATATTTCTATGAGGAAATTAAGGAATCAGAGTAGGAAAGTATGATGGAGGGTACTGGGATGAAGGTCAGAAGAGGAGAATCTATAAGTAATTTTTGTCATTATGGTAAACTATAATCCACCTAAATATCAAGAAAAAAATGAGGATTTTGAGAAGCCTGGCAAGAGTCATAATGCAACAGTGATGGAGAACTTTGGTTTTCCAGACATTTCTTGGAGATCTATCTACCAAACTCAGAGTAATTTCTTGACTTGTTTTACTGAAAACTTCATCTTCAAAAGGTGTAGAAACCAAGGGAAAATTCTATTCTACTTCTGATTCTCATTAACAGAAAGGGGCTGGTTGATATGGTGGAAATGATGAGCATTTTGAGAAAAGTGACAATTCTATCCTAGCCTTGTGCTAGAGAAGAGGAAAACTGAACATAGTATAAAATGTACTGTAGACTCTAGGAAATCAGATTTCAATAGGTTCAGAAGAAAGATAGCTATGATCCCATGAACTAAAATATTTCAGGAGAAGTTAGCCCAGGAGGAATTAGAGATTCTCAAGACTGAAATTCTGATAATACAAAGAGAAACAATTGCATGACTAGGGAAAATAGAAACTGTCTGAAGAGAAAGATATGGATGTCCAGGGAACTCACCAACCAACTTAGATTTCAAAAGATAAATGTACAGAAGGTAGAAGTAAAACCAGAAGATGAACATTGGTGAGTGCTCTTGTACTGTAAAAATAATGTCAAGATGCTAAAGCACAGACTACGCTGAGGTTGGGGAGAGAAACAAAAAAGTTGTTTTAGTTATATTGGGAGAAAAAGGTAGACCAAAGAAAATTCAGCCCTTTGTGTGGAGTAAATGGGATAATGTTAACTGATAACAAAGAAGGGGAATTGCTGCTCAACTCTCATTCTGTTTGTTTTCTCTGCAAAGAAGAATGTACTTTGTGCTGGAAAAAATAATAAAAATCATAACATGGAGCTGATATCTACTAGAGGTAAGGAGATACGAGGAGTAAGAGAATTTAACTGCCATTGATGAATTCGTGTCACCTGACCCAAAAGAACAAACCATGAGCCCCTGGAACAATGAATAGATATGATCACTTAACCACTGATATTTAAAAGATCCTGGAAAGCAAAAAAGGTACAAAATTAGAGAAAAGCAAATGTTTCCCTGACTATCAAATGCAGAGAAGAGAGAATTATAAGCCAGAAAACTTGACTTCAGTTTCTGGCAAAATTCTTGAAAATATTAGAGATGATGGAATAAATTAGATATGGATCCACACTTAACACCATATACCAAGAAAAGATCAAAATGGGTCCATGATTTAGGCATAAAGAATGAGATCATAAATAGATTAGAGGAACAGAGGATAGTCTACCTCTCAGACCTGTGGAGGAGGAAGGAATTTATGACCAGAGGAGAACTAGAGATCATTATTGATCACAAAATAGAAGATTTTGATTACATCAAACTAAAAAGTTTCTGTACAAACAATACTAATGCAAACAATATTAGAAGGGAAGTAACAAATTGGGAAAATATTTTTACAGTTAAAGGTTCTGATTAAGGCCTCATTTCCAAAATATACAGAGAACTGACCCTAATTTATAAGAAATCAAATTATTCTCCAATTGATAAATGGTCAAAGGATATGAGTAGACAATTTTCAGATGATGAAATTGAAATTATATCCACTCATATGAAAGAGTGTTCCAAATCACTACTGATCAGAGAAATGCAAATTAAGACAACTCTGAGATACCACTACACACCTGTCAGATTGGCTAAGATGAAAGGAACAAATAATGATGAATGTTGGAGGGGATGTGGGAAAACTGGGACACTAGTACATTGTTGGTGGAGTTGTGAAAGAATCCAGCCAATCTGGAATTATGCCCAAAAAAGTTATCAAACTGTGCATATCCTTTGATCCAGCAGTGCTACTACTGGGCTTATATCTCAAGGAAATACTAAAGAAGGGAAAGGGACCTGTATGTGCCAAAATGTTTGTGGCAGCACTTTTTGTAGTGGCTAGAAACTGGAAGATGAATGGATGTCCATCAGTTGGAGAATGGTTGGGTAAATTATGGTATATGAAGGTTATGGAATATTACTGCTCTGTAAGAAATGACCAGCAGGAGGAATACAGAGAGGCTTGGAGAGACTTACATCAACTGATGCTGAGTGAAATGAATAGAACCAGAAGATCTCTGTACACTTCAATGCTATATGAAAATATATTCTGATGGAAGTGGATATCTTCAACATGAAGAAGATCCAACTCACTTCCAGCTGATCAATGATGGACAGAAACAACTACATCCAAAGAAGGAACACTGGGAAGTGAGTGTAAATTGTTAGCACTACTGTCTATCTACCCAGGTTACTTATACCTTTGGAATCTAATACTTAATGTGCAACAAGAAAATTGGGATTTCCCCCAACCAAAAATTAAACTTGAAATACAAAAATTAAAAGGAGAAATCAATAATATTGAAAGTAAAAAAACTATTGAATTAATAAATAAAACCAAGAGTTGGTTTTATGAAAAAGCCAATAAAATAGATAAACCTTTGGTAAATTTGATCAAAAAAAAGAAAGAGGAAAATCAAATTGATAGTCTTACAAATGAAAAGGGGGATCTTTCCACCAATGAAGAGGAAATTAGAGAAATAATAAGGAGTTACTTTGCCCAACTTTATGCCAATAACTTTGATAACTTAAGTGAAATGGATGACTTCCTCCAAAAATATAGGCTCCCTAGATTAACAGAGGAGGAGATAAATTGCTTAAATAGTCCCATTTCAGAAAAAGAAATAGAACAAGCTATTAATCAACTCCCCGGGAAAAAATCCCCAGGGCCAGATGGATTCACATGTGAATTCTACCAAACATTTAAAGAACAATTAGCCCCAATGTTATATAAATTATTTGAAAAAATAGGGGATGAAGGAGTCCTACCAAACTCCTTTAATGACACAGACATGGTACTGATACCTAAACCTGGTAGATCGAAAACTGAGAAAGAAAATTATAGACCAATCTCCTTAATGAATATTGATGCTAAAATCTTAAATAAGATATTAGCAAAAAGACTTCAGAAAATCATCTCCAGGATAATACACTATGATCAAGTAGGATTTATTCCAGGAATGCAGGGCTGGTTTAATATTAGGAAAACTATTAATATAATTGACCATATTAATAATCAAATTAATAAGAACCATATGATCATCTCAATAGATGCAGAAAAAGCATTTGACAAAATCCAACATCCATTCCTACTAAAAACTCTTGAGAGTATAGGAATAAATGGACTATTCCTTAGAATAATCAGGAGCATATATTTAAGACCTTCAGTAAGCATAATATGCAATAGAAATAAACTGCAACCTTTCCCAGTAAGATCAGGAGTGAAACAAGGTTGCCCACTATCACCATTACTATGCAATATAGTACTAGAAACGCTAGCCTCGGCAATAAGAGCCGAGAAAGAGATTCAAGGAATTAGAGTAGGAAATGAGGAAATTAAACTATCACTTTTTGCAGATGACATGATGGTATACTTAGAGAACCCCAAAGACTCTGCTAAAAAGCTACTAGAAATAATTCAAAATTTCAGCAAAGTGGCAGGATACAAAATAAATCCACATAAATCCTCGGCATTTTTATATATCACTAACAAAATGCAACAGCAAGAGAAACAAAGAAAAATTCCATTCCAAACAAATGTTGAGAGTATAAAGTATTTGGGAATCCATCTACCAAAGAAAAGTCAGGAATTATATGAGAAAAATTACAAAACACTTGCCACAAAAATAAAATCAGATTTAAATAATTGGAAAGACATTCAGTGCTCTTGGATAGGCCGAGCGAATATAATAAAGATGACAATACTCCCCAAATTAATCTATTTATTTAGTGCTATACCAATCAGACTCCCAAGAAACTATTTCAATGACCTAGAAAAAATAACAACAAAATTCATATGGAAGAATAAAAGGTCGAGAATTGCAAGGGAACTAATGAAAAAAAACTCAGAGGAAGGTGGTCTAAGTGTACCTGATCTAAAGCTATATTATATAGCAGCAGTCACCAAAACCATTTGGTATTGGCTAAGAAATAGACCGGTAGATCAGTGGAACAGATTAGATACAAAGGACAAAAAAGGATACATCTATAGCAATCTAATCTTTGACAAACCCAAAGATTCCAACATTAGGGATAAAAATTCATTATTCGGAAAAAACTGTTGGGAAAACTGGAAATTAGTATGGCAGAAATTAGATATGGATCCACACTTAACACCATATACCAAGATAAGATCAAAATGGGTCCATGATTTAGGCATAAAGAGAGAGATAATAAATAGATTAGAGGAACAGAGAATAGTCTACCTATCAGACTTGTGGAGGAGGAAGGAATTTATGACCAGAGGAGAACTAGAGATCATTATTGATCACAAAATAGAAGATTTTGATTACATCAAACTAAAAAGTTTCTGTACAAATAATACTAATGCAAACAAGATTAGAAGGGAAGTAACAAATTGGGAAAATATTTTTAAAAACAAAGGTTCCGACAAAGGTCTCATTTCCAAAATATATAGAGAACTGACCCTAATTTATAAGAAACCGAACCATTCTCCAATTGATAAATGGTCAAAGGATATGAACAGACAATTCTCAGAGGAAGAAATTGAAACTATATCCACTCACATGAAAGAGTGTTCCAAATCACTACTGATCAGAGAAATGCAAATTAAGACCACTCTGAGATACCACTACACACCTGTCAGATTGGCTAAGATGACAGGAACAAATAATGATGAATGTTGGAGGGGCTGTGGGAAAACTGGGACACTGATACATTGCTGGTGGAGTTGCAAAAGAATCCAGCCATTCTGGAGAGCAATCTGGAATTATGCCCAAAAAGTTATCAAACTGTGCATACCCTTTGACCCAGCAGCGCTACTACTGGGATTATATCCCAAAGAAATACTAAAGAGCGGAAAGAGACATATATGTGCCAAAATGTTTGGGGCAGCTCTTTTTGTTGTAGCTAGAAATTGGAAGATGAATGGATGTCCATCAGTTGGAGAATGATTGGGTAAATTGTGGTATATGAAGGTTATGGAATATTATTGCTCTGTAAGAAATGACCAGCAGGAGGAATACAGAGAGACTTGGAGAAACTTACATCAACTGATGCTGAGTGAAATGAGCAGAACCAGAAGATCACTGTACACTTCAACAACAATACTGTATGAGGATGTATTCTGATGGAGGTGGAAATCTTCAACATAAAGAAGATCCAACTCACTTCCAGTTGATCAATGATGGACAGAGGTAGCTACACCCAGAGAAGAAACACTGGGAAGTGGATGTAAATTGTTAGCACTAATGTCTGTCTGCCCAGGTTGCATGTACCTTCGGAATCTAAAGTTTATTGTGCAACAAGAGGGTGGTATTTGCACACATGTATTGTGCCTAGTCTATGTTGTAACACATGTAGAATGTATGGGATTGCCTGTCATCGGGGGGAGGGAGTGGAAGGAGGGGGGGATAATTTGGAAAAATGAATACAAGGGATAATATTATAAATATATATATATATAATAAAAAATTAAAAAAAAAAAAAGAAAGAAAATCCTAAGTAGGGTCGCAAAGAGTCAAACATAACTGAAAAATGATAGAAAACACATCAATAATAAATGCTATTTGTCATCCACATAAAACTTTCTTTGTAACAACCTCAAGATATAAGTATTAGTTATATTTGAATGTGATCTGTGTGTGCATGTATGTGTGTACATCTGTGTGTGTCTGTATGTACATATAGTCCTCCTTACCAGAATGTAAACTCTTTTAGGGTATGGATTATTTTGCTTTTGCTATTTTAATCTAGTGCTAGCATAGGGCTTAGAACATATTAGATATTTTATAAATACTTATTAATTATCACTATTTTAGATATGAGATTACTAAGACTCCTTCCAAAAGGGGTTAATGTCTACTCAAAGCCAAACAAATGGGTTTGTATCTCACACTTTCAGAATTCAAGCCCAGAGCTCTTTCCATAATAATAAAAACATATCCTGAAATGTAAAAAAAAAAAAAAAAAAAAAGAAAGAAAATTGGGATTTACACACATATATTGTATCTGGGTTATACTGTAACACATTTAATATGTATGGGATTGCCTGTCATCGGGGGGAGGGAGTAGAGGGAGGGAGGGAGGGGAAAATTTGGAAAAATGAATACAAGAGATAATGTTATAAAAAAATTACTCATGCATATGTACTGTCAAAAAAATTTATAATTATAAAATAAAAAAAGAAAATATTAGAGATGGTTTGCAAAGGTTCAGCCAAAGTAGAAAAGTAAGAGGAAGAAGTGTAGCAGCCTTTCCTACACAAATTCTACCAAACAGATCTAGAAAATGTACCAGAACAAATATTGATGGAGAAAATCAAGAAAAAATTCCAAAAACCATTCCTTCACTCCATCTTGGTATAGGGAGACAAAGAAGGAGATTAACATCCACTGGGTATTGGCCAATGCCATCCCAAGGACACTCCACCTCTGTGGGGAGTTTGTACACAAGACAAGAGGAGGTCCCCAGACATATACAGGGCACCCAGATCCATTTTGGAGGCACTTACACAGAACAGGATGAAGTGGCAGCTTTGTCAGTTTGTATCACAGATCCAATACAGACTGGAAACAGAACTGTGGCATTAAAAAGTATGGAGGCCTTGGATAGTGTCCCAAGAAGGAAGTAAGTTCAGAAGACATTTCTGGTAGCAGTGGGGATCAGCCCCAAGGGCAGAGCAGACTCTCATTTCCAGCATCCAGCCCAGCAGCAAAGGAATAACAAAGCAGGGATCTCAGATAAAAGGGGAGCCTACAACTTTGCCACTTGGAACCAAAAGAGCTTTCCAGCCACTTCATAGGTAGCAGAGTCCAGAAGACCAGAGTCCTGCAGAGTCCAACTACTCTTGCAAAACCCCAAAGCTATGGACAGCTAGAAGGAGCAGTGGGTAGAGTGTCAGGTTTGGAGTCAGGAAAATTCATCTCCCTGAGCTCAAACCTGGCTTCAGACATGGGCAAGTCACTTCACCCTGTTTGCCTTGGTTTTCTCATCTGTATAATGAGCTGAAGACAAAAACGGCAAACTACTTCAGTATGTTTTCTAAGAAAACTTCAAGTGGGGTCATGAAGAATTGAACATGAGTGAAAAAGGACTGAACAACAAACCCAGCTCCTGAGAAGGGGATTGAGAGGGAATGGACTGCATTCAGATTTTGCCTTGGGAAGGACCACTTTGGGAGCACTGAAAGCTTTTAAGTCTTAGTATGACACAACACTCAATCCCCAAAGGAAGCAGCAACAGAACTGGCCTAGACCTTTTCTCCAGAAGCCTACAAAAGCCCTAATGTCAAGCACAAAGTTAGGAAGTAGACTAGAAGAATGATCAAAGAACTACTATAATGATCTATTGCGGTGACAGACATGATACAAATGTAGAAGAGGATGATTCCAAAATATCTATAAGCATTGCTTCTGAGAATAACATACCTTGGGCATAAACTCAACTGGAATTCCTAGAAGAGATGAAGCAAGAGCTTTAAAAATGTATTTTTAAAAATTTTTATAAATGGAGTAAGAATGGTTGAGGAAGAAAATCAGAAAAGAAAGGAGAGCTATGAGAGAAAGAATTGGAAAGGGAATTAATAGCTTGGCATAAGA